>NC_056431.1:8778500-8966000 GCF_018296145.1 Oncorhynchus tshawytscha | reverse complement strand
CTAGTTTAGGTCACTAACAAGACAACACAGAGGCTAGTTTAGGTCACTAACAAGACAACACAGAGGCTAGTTTAGGTCACTAACAAGACAACACAGAGGCTAGTTTAGGTCACTAACAAGACAACACAGACTAGTTTAGGTCACTAACAAGACAACACAGAGGCTAGTTTAGGTCACTAACAAGACAACACAGAGGCTAGTATAGGTCACTAACAAGACAACACAGAGGCTAGTTTTTTGTCACTAACAAGACAACACAGAGGCTAGTTTAGGTCACTAACAAGACAACACAGAGGCTAGTTTAGGTCACTAACAAGACAACACAGAGGCTAGTTTTTTGTCACTAACAAGACAACACAGAGGCTAGTTTAGGTCACTAACAAGACAACACAGAGGCTAGTTTAGGTCACAAGACAACACAGAGGCTAGTATAGGTCACTAACAAGACAACACAGAGGCTAGTATAGGTCATAAAAGATAACATTTGCTCTATATTGAAGAACAGACAATGTAAGTGAACTGTGCATGGAGGCCATGTTTCATTATGTGATCCATTTGTTTTTTTCTGTCGTGGAAGGTTGAGTTGAGTTGGATTCAATGGATGCAAGAGCTGCCTCCTGACTGGTCTCTTTTGCTTCTACTTGTATCATTCAGATCAGTCTATTTTAACAGCATGTGTCTAGTACCTACAGTGCAGCATCAGTGAACTCCATGTCCAGGCATAAGGGAGTTAAGGGAGATGGAAAGGGCACCTAGTCAGTTGTACAACTGAATGCATTCAACTGAAATGTGTCTTTAACCCAACCCCTCTGAATCAAGGCACTACAGCCCTGTCTTATTACATATCACTACACAAGCATTTCGCTACACTCGCATTAGCATCTGCTAACCATGTGTATGTGACAAATAAAATTTGATTTGATTTGATTTGATACTCTGGGTCAGTAAGTTGTACTATGTACTGTACACTGCACAGTGCACTTACTGTAGACTACCTCTCCTTGAAGGCCAAAGTACGGTCCCAGAGCTCTCTCTCTATAGGTGCCTCTTAATTAAAGTCCTTAACTAGTCCTTCAGATCCAATATCATACTGTATCACACTCTACACGATAACACACCTCAATACTGCATTCCGTCTTTCCTGCAGCCATTTGACTGGATTCTACTGGCCAAAACTAGTAAAAGTGTTCATTTTCATTCGTTACCAGACTGTCATTGTTCTGCAGCCTCTGGCTCTGTGGTTCTGATCGATGATACCCAGAATTTGTCCGCCTGTCTGGAATAAAGAATTCACTAATGCCTGCCATCCTGCATTTTGGTAAAATTATTCTAGTCTCTCCTCTCCCTGCTTTACTTTCATACAGGGTAATAATATCATCTAACATCCCACATTCTAGCTATGTAACTGGGTGTCATGCACCCACATTCATTCTGTGTAACATGATCCATGTCTATGGCTCTCTCGTCTGTGTTCTTGTCTCTCATATCACTCCAGAACATGTACTCTTTGTGTTCCGTTTTCCTGAGGTTTGCGTTCACAGTCAGAGAAATATATCAGTTGCTTGCGAACAGCCAACCCCTCACCACCCTCCCAGAAGCCCCCTCCTCTCCTGCTGCATCCCCCCTTCATGCTAACTCAACCAACCTCCCCCTCCCTCCCCCTGCCTCCTCTCGTCCCCCCAGTGTGTCTGGGCTAGTAGCTAAGACAACAGGCATCCGCATTGCGTTGTGGCTCCTCTCCTCTCCTGGAAGGGACAAAAGGGGGCATATATCAGAATTCTGCTGATTCAGCGCTGTTCTTTATCATACCCACAATGCCTTTCTCCTGCCGTCCCAGATAGATGCACCTTTGTCAAATTCCTGACGTGTCGAGCGTGGAAGGGTTGCGTTTTCTCCCTCTCTCTCCTTCTGTGTTCTTGTCTCTATAATTGTTGTATCCTCTGTCGTTTTAGTGAGAACAGGGAGCTGCCATTTCTTTCTTTGTCTCTATCTCCATCATTGTGGCAGAGAGAGATCTGGATATCACTGATTGGATCAGTGGGTATTTTATCCACATGGCTGATCAGAGCTCATTGGTAGTCTGGGTAGATAATGCAGCTTGCCTACATACATGCACACACACACACACACACGCAGGCACGCACGCACACACACACACACACACACACACACACACACACACACACACACACACACACACACACACACACACACACACACACACACACAGCCAGCCAGCTGTACAGGTATCTATGTAATCTGTATGATCCAAACATATACAGTGCTACATGCTAGTTAGAACAGCCCAGACATGAGAGGGGGGGATGGACCGACTCAGACCAATGACGTCACATCTTCTGCAACACTCTTTGTGCTGCCTGAGAGTGGAGTGATGCGGTGCAGAGCAGAGCCGCCGGCAGATGCACCTGTCTAGGACAGCATATCTGTGTGCGTCTGTGTCTCTCTGTCTCAAAGCCCCAGCACCACGAGTGGCTCTTGCTATTTAAGTGCAAATGTCTCAGAGATAGCTTCCAGCCTGGAGTGGTAGGCTCAGAAACAGATACAGGAAGGTATGCTGGCACTCACTCTGTCAGGCGAGTAGCTGTGAGCTTGAAAATTAATGTTTTGCCTTTATATTCATTCTAACCTACTTTCAGAAAAAGATTGCACTGGATTTGTCTGTCTGGTATTGATGGTGTCGTTGGTACTGATGGTATTGTTGGTAATGATGGTGTCGTTGGTAATGATGGTGTTGTTGGTAAGGATGGTGTTGATGGTCATGATGGTGTCATGGTAATGATGGTGTCAATGGTAATGATGGTGTCGATGGTGTCGATGGTAATGATGGTGTCATGGTAATGATGGTGTCATGGTAATGATGGTAATGATGGTGTCATGGTAATGATGGTAATGATGGTGTTGATGGTAATGATGGTGTCGATGGTGTTGATGGTAATGATGGTGTCGATGGTAATGATGGTGTCGATGGTAATGATGGTGTCGATGGTAATGATGGTGTCGATGGTGTTGATGGTAATGATGGTGTCGATGGTAATGATGGTGTCGATGGTAATGATGGTGTCGATGGTAATGATGGTGTCGATGGTATGGATGGTGTCGATGGTAAGGATGGTAAGGATGGTGTCGATGGTAAGGATGGTGTCGATGGTAAGGATGGTGTCGATGGTAAGGATGGTGTCGGTCGATGGTGTTGATGGTGTCGTTGTTGATGATGGTGTCGTTGGTAATGATGGTGTTGATGGTAATGATGATGTTGATGGTAATGATGGTGTCGATAGTAATGATGGTGTCGATGGTAATGATGGTGTCGATGGTAATGATGGTGTCGATGGTAAGGATGGTGTCGGTCGATGGTGTTGATGGTGTCGTTGTTGATGATGGTGTCGTTGGTAATGATGGTGTTGATGGTAATGATGATGTCGATGGTAATGATGGTGTTGATGGTGTCATGGTAATGATGGTAATGATGGTGTCATGGTAATGATGGTAATGATGGTGTCGATGGTAATGATGGTGTCGATGGTGTTGATGGTAATGATGGTGTCGATGGTAATGATGGTGTCGATGGTAATGATGGTGTCGATGGTAATGATGGTGTCGATGGTGTTGATGGTAATGATGGTGTCGATGGTAATGATGGTGTCGATGGTAATGATGGTGTCGATGGTAAGGATGGTGTCGATGGTAATGATGGTAAGGATGGTAAGGATGGTGTCGATGGTAAGGATGGTGTCGATGGTAAGGATGGTGTCGATGGTAAGGATGGTGTCGGTCGATGGTGTTGATGGTGTCGTTGTTGATGATGGTGTCGTTGGTAATGATGGTGTTGATGGTAATGATGATGTTGATGGTAATGACGGTGTCGATAGTAATGATGGTGTCGATGGTAATGATGGTGTCGATGGTAATGATGGTGTCGATGGTAAGGATGGTGTCGGTCGATGGTGTTGATGGTGTCGTTGTTGATGATGGTGTCGTTGGTAATGATGGTGTTGATGGTAATGATGATGTCGATGGTAATGATGGTGTTGATGGTGTCATGGTAATGATGGTGTCATGGTAATGATGGTAATGATGGTGTCGATGGTAATGATGGTGTCGATGGTAATGATGGTAATGATGGTGTCGATGGTAATGATGGTGTCGATGGTAATGATGGTGTCGATGGTAATGATGGTGTCGATGGTAATGACGGTGTAGATGGTAATGATGGTGTCGATGGTAATGATGGTAATGATGGTAATGATGCTGTCATGGTAATGATGGTGTCATGGTAATGATGGTAATGATGGTGTTGATGGTAATGATGGTGTCGATGGTAATGATGGTGTCGGTGGTAATGATGGTAATGATGGTGTTGATGGTAATGATGGTGTCGATGGTAATGATGGTGTCATGGTAATGATGGTGTCATGGTAATGATGGTGTCGATGGTAAGGATGGTGTCGGTCGATGGTGTTGATGGTGTCGTTGTTGATGATGGTGCCGTTGGTAATGATGGTGTTGATGGTAATGATGGTGTTGATGGTAATGATGGTGTCATGGTAATGATGTTGTCGATGGTAATGATGGTGTCAATGGTAATGATGGTGTCGGTCGATGGTGTTGATGGTGTCGTTGTTGATGATGGTGTCATTGGTAATGATGGCGTCGTTTGTAATGATGTTGTCGTTGGTAATGATGGTGCTGGTTTTGGTGTGTTTTGTGGAATAATCCATTCGGCTGCTGTTGAGTTCTCTGCTTAATAAGGTCTTGGTCTGATGTTATATCAGAATGACTAGTGGTTCTAGTGAAGATCTGTATTAAAAGCCTGGTTGAATGATACAGAGGATCAGTATGATACATGATCTCCCCATGTAGGACTCTTTGATGTCTGATAGGATCTCCTTTGTCTGTTGATGTCTGTTGTTTTCCTGGTCAATATGCCTCCGCTCCTCAACCGCCACCTGCTGGCTGCTAAATTAAGATTACAAACAGCTATTATCGTTAGACCATAGTTTATAGGCTAAAGAGATATCTTGCCAAAGGAGAGTGCACTCAGAGTCGCTCCCTCCAAGACTATACACACACAGCAAGCATACTGTACATGTGCACACACACACACATACGGAAGCAAGCACTCATGCACACACACACATGATTTAGACGCTCCCGCGCCCTCAAAGACTTGTGCACATCGGTGATAGTCTTTACAGTGTAACAAGGTTAGAGCACTTTATGATCAATCATGATGCTTACACATCAAACCTTACATTTATGACCTGTCTCTCTGAACAGACAACCAAGTGGCTAAATAAGATTCTGTTTCAGGTCCGCATTCCCCTCAGGGGCCCTGTGATTCTGTTATACAATAAACACATATGTACAAATGAGGTAACAAGATGTTCTCTCTGAGGACCTGAGAGCAACACAGATATCCCAGCAGACTGCCATGAGCCTGGCATCTGCCTTTGGTTATTACCAGCCGTTAATGCTAGTTTCTATGGGAATAATGGATATACTGTAGTAGTCGGCATGCTTCACTGCGTTATTGATTTGGTCCTCCTATCTGGGCGGTTTATTTGGTGTTTTCTCTGTCATTCAGGCTGCCGTTTATTAACTGTAGAGATATTAATGGCTGGATGATTGATGTAAACCTGGAAGGCAGTGGTGATATCAGGATCGCAGGTTCATGTGCTCTCCTTTGGCTTGGTGCACCTTCACTTCTCACCCTGTTTGAAATTCTAACCCTCCCCCTCCATTCCCTCTGCTTCCGAGCCTCTCTGACACCCTCTAAGCTCCCCCTGTCTAACACACACATTTCTCCTCATTCCCAGACACACACACACACCAGCACAGAGCCCACAGATTGCAAAGAGGGGGCTGGGCGGGTAAGTGGAGACGTGTTATTCGAAAAACGTGAGATATAAAGCGAGAGGGATATGGAGGGTAGGGGAGAGAGAGAGAGGGAGAGAGAGAGAGAGAGAGAGAGAGAGAGAGAGAGAGAGAGAGAGTTTTAGATTGGGGACAAGGCATGTAGAAGTGGGAGGGATGCTCAGAGCAGAGAGAGGAGACTGGAGAAGGAGACCATGAAAGCAAGAAGGAGGGGGAAAGCGAGAAGACAGACTTTGTGTATGTGTGTGTGTGTGTGTATGGGGGGGTATTTATGTGTGTGTGTACGTGTGTATAAGACAGTTTGTGTTTTGTTTTTTGGGAGGGGGTGCGCATATGCATATATATGTTCATATGTGCGTGTGTTTTAGCGTGTATGTGTGTTTGTGTTCCCGGTAACACAGATTGATGGAGGGAGAAGACAGAGGCTGAGGGGACTGTGCTGGTGGCGGTGGGGGAGGTAGGTAGAGAGTAGAGCAGGATAATAGAATCAATACTGTTGTCTGTAACATACCTGCCGTTGGGCTTTCAGTCTGGCCCCAGTAGCCAGTCAGCCATCAGACCCAGCCGCCGTAGAGCAAAGAGAGAGAACGAGAGGGGGGACAAAGAGAGAGAAAAGGAGGGGAAATGCAGGCATTGCCGCCTTCTTTTTTATTTCCCTCAAATGATGGTGAATGAAGATGGAGTGTTGAAAAAGGCTAAGTTTGATTCCTTTGTGTTTTTTAAACCTTTGTGTTTTGTTTAGTGCCTCTGCCGCCAAGATGTACTGGAACTTTGGATAGAGGAAGATACCGTCCTTTTGTGTCTCTGTGCCTGTATTTGTGTGTATATGCATGTATGTGCGTGTCCGTGTGTGCCTGTGTGTGTGTGTGTGTGTGTGTGTGTGTGTGTGTGTGTGTGTGTGTGTGTGTGTGTGTGTGCCTGTGTCTGTGTGTGTGTTTAATCAACAACTGCACCATCAGAGGACACATGTTGAGGGAGACATGTTGTCCACATGTCTGTGTCACTGCTACTCTATGTGTTTGTCTTGTTTCTCCTCTAGATTCCCAGATTGCTTTAGTCAATCTGTCTCTGCTTTTCTGCGTTTCAAATTATCTTTCTCACACGTTGATGATATTCCATTTAGAATGATGAAAGGGGATTGGGAACTCGTTTGAGATTGGAATTGATGGAGAGAGGAAATCTATTTTGGTAGATATTTTGATGTGGTTTAT
The DNA here is from genome assembly GCF_018296145.1 of Oncorhynchus tshawytscha. Classification (NCBI taxonomy): domain Eukaryota; kingdom Metazoa; phylum Chordata; class Actinopteri; order Salmoniformes; family Salmonidae; genus Oncorhynchus; species Oncorhynchus tshawytscha. The sequence continues at coordinate 8,958,894 of NC_056431.1, read as the reverse complement.
CAGTATATGGCTGATATCTGCACCTGCGTTCACACCATATGTGTGTTCAAAAGCAGAATTTAGTTTGAGATTGCAGTATTGTGGTAAAAACAATATTTACAGATCCAACTGAAGTGTATTAATAATATGGACTTGTAACTTGAACCGCAGATAAATACATAATTCATTAGTGTGTGAAGTTGTGACAAATGTCTTCAAATGGCTCTTCTTTCCTTTCTGTAAAGACTCACCCTGTTACACATGATCCACATCCATCAACATCTATTTATTTCTGACAGCTAAACCGACACGGACGATAGTTGATTCTTTATTTAACTCATTGATTGTATTTTTCTCATTATTTGAAATTATTGTCACAAAGAGAATTTACCTGTGTTAGAGTCAGTCAGTGTGTCAGTCAGACTGTCTACCAATAGGTGGCACTGCTACGCCACATTTTCTCACAGAACTTTTGCTCTTGGCACTGTAGTAGGATATATTGGACACAATGTACTTGAGTAGTTATTCAAACAAATAAACATGTTTGAGAGAAGTGTATGTACAGTAACATGTTCTTATTTCATAGTGTTTGACTGTCCCTGAGAATGACGCAATTTCATTCACTCCCTCCGCAGGTAGAGTCGGACATTTTGGAAAATTGTATCCAGCGACATCTTGCTAAGATGGATGCAAGGACTTCTCTCTTCACCCTTCCACATCCTCCTTTAACCCTACACGACCATCATGTCCTGTGTCCCCATCTCACCCTTTGAGTGAGAGCACAGCTCCTGTCCTTCATTTGAACCACTGTCAGACTAACAAAGGCAACATCTACCTTTAATTGTCAGTGAAGACAGGGTGACAGTGGCTCAACCAGTAGGAGTTAGAAGAGAGAAAGGGCAGAATTGCTCTTTAAGTTCTCGTAAGCAGATGTAGCCATTCTTGGCCCGTAGCTGGTTGCCCCGGCAAACATAGTGTTGTTAAATTGCAGAGCAGACCCACACAATCAGGTTGGAGATTGTCAAGTGTTACATAGTGGTATCTTAAGTGTAGAGGAATTATACTGACTGGGACTATTTTATTCTGATTGACACAGCTCAGTGGACTGCCTAGGGGGTCCGTAGAGGCGAATGTCTCTAAAGAGCTATCAGAGAAATGATTCAGAGCTGAGGTTATTAAGATAGGATATTACATATTAACGGAATATATTAGGTATGAATACACACACTGTCAATCAGTATACCTCTAGAAGGTATGTATTATATTGTATGTTATACCACAGCATTGTTTCTGATTGGCGAGAAGGGCATTCTAGAATGGGCATTAACAAGTTGTTATACAGAATGTCTGGAATGTGTATTAATTATATTACATGTTTCATATTGTTTCATATGTTTCATAATGTTTCACATTTCAAACCCACACAGGAGCGGGCTGGTTGCCGCAGAAATGAAATGTCAGACGAGGTCATAGCTTTGTGTCGTCGGTGCGACGATGCGTTTCTTTTTTCTTTCGTAAAAAATAATTTCATCCATCTGGCCACCTTTGCTTATGTGAAACGCCTGTGGAACTACTTTTCCCAGCATGCCCCTCTGTCCCTGAGACCCTTAACCTGTGAGGTCATAGTAGGTCACAGGTGAGGTCCTTGGGAACAGGGCTGCATTCATGTTCATCATTGTGGAGCAAAAGAAAAGAGAAGAGTCGCTGTGGAAGATGACTTACTGTTTTTATACGTCAATGAACTCCTTGTTATTTCCCATAGAATGTTCCAGTGTAAAGAATGCAATGTATAGTGTTTCAACTGGTGTTTCCTTTTAAAGTGATCATAGTTAGAGTTGCTTCCACACATCTGAATACAACATAAAAACCCAGACTTTGACACCGTGGTTGGATGTCCCATGTCTTTATATCTGATAATGGGACACACAGCCCTATCCATTCTGCATGACTCTACTGAATGTTATGGTACTTATGTACTTGTCTGAAGTTCCCTCTTAACAACAAATACCTGTGGAATAGGATGTCTGTCTGTGACCTCAGGGGGCCCACCCTATTGGCTGGCTTTGTGTTCTAACCCATCATGGGAGCCAATCAGAAGACAGCCAAGGGTGGTGACCCCGTCAAAGTTATCATCTTCGAAGACAGCTAATGATCCAAATGAAATAAAGTATTTACACACTGTTACTGTATTTGTTTTACTGTATAAATTGTATGTCTTAATTTCTAAATAAAGACAGAGTAATGTAAACGGTGTGACAGTCTGTGTGAACGTGTCAAGAGGAGCGTGCTATGAGCTATGTCTGGCAGATCTGCATGGGAGAGACTCCAGAGGTGTAAAACATGTTATCATCTAATTGAAGACTTAATGTTAATGTGGCTGCTGGCACTGAAGCACTAACTACAGCTGCAAAGCCACATTTAACATATCCCGTACTATCATCTAGGTAATGTCCCTACATGCAGTCATCCAGAAATATCATCCTGCTGACCTCCCAGTCACACACTAGATATTAATGGCGAGGATTTCAATCCTTAAATGTAAATATAAACAGAACTGAATGAACATTTAGCTTTACTGCCTGAAGTGTCAGTTCACCAAAGTGCCCTTGTTGGCGACACACACAAAACTAGGCACACACACACACAGTCTTGTACATCTAATCTTGTGGGGACACACAATTCAGTTCTATTCAAAATCCTATTTTCCCTAACCCCTAAACTTAACCGTAACCCGAAGCCATACTCTTACCCTAACTCTAACCTTAACCCTAAACTTAACCCAAAAGCCTAACCTTAACCCTAAACCTAACCCTAGCTCCTAACCCTAACCCTGAACGTAATTCTAAGCCTAAGCCTAACGCGAATTCTAACCTTAACCCTAAACCCCCTAGAAATAGCATTTTACCTTGTGGGGACTAACACAATGTCCCCAGTTGGTCACACACAGGCACACACATGTATTTGTGCCCCCCCTCCCCCAGCTTTGAAGCTAGGGAGGCTGTCTGACTGGTTGTCTGACTCTGGCAGTCCTAGAGCAGACTCTTGGCCAATATTGATTAGCTTGTCTGTGTGGAGACAGATTCATGCTTTAGTACCCAGCTCACCATGCCACTGGAAATATATTAACTTGGTGTATTAGGCACCCTGTCTGGTTACCATGGAGACACAGAGAGAGAGAGAGAGAGAGAGAGAGAGAGAGATGGGGAGAGTGGGGGTTGTGGGGGGAGGGGAGGGGATAAGGGATGTGATGAGGCAGTGGGCTTGATTGGTAGTCTCTCTTTCTCTCTCTCTGTTGTCTCATGATCTCTCTTTTTCTCTCTCTTCCATGTCTTTATCCTTTTTTTCAATCTCTCTTTCTCTCTCATTAATTAGGGATTGGCACTTTTTTCCATCACTCATTATCTCAATAATTTCAGTGTCCTCCACTGCACAGGGTTTATTTCCCTTTCTGTTTCCCTCTCCCTCTCCAGACCACCAGTGAGCCTGTCTTCTTTCATTTTTGTTTTGGCTCCTTCACAGACAAACTTCTACTCTGTATTGTTACGGTTTCATGAGCATTTTAAACTCTCATCACTCCCCCCCCTAGTTTCCCCTCCCTCCCTCCCTCCCTCCCTCCCTCCCTCCCTCCCTCCCTCCCTCCCTCCCTCCCTCCCTCCCTCCCTCCCTCCCTCCCTCCCTCCCTCCCTCCCTCCCTCCCTTCCTCCCCCTCCCTCTCTCACTCCATCCCTCTGCTCTGCAGTAAAACTGGTGCATTGTGGTAGCAGAGAGAGGGGACCAGAGACAATGGAATTGAGAAGAAAGGTGGTTGAAACTGACACAGGCAAAGAGAAGGCTTTGGTGCTCTTCCTATACCTAGTCATGAAGTGAGAGAGCATTTCACATGTATTACACTGTCATTGTCAGATATAAGTGGAGTGGTTTAAAGACACTTACACCTCAAGTGAAGATGAACATCTGCTCTGCACAAATCACCATGGGCTCAAAGACACGGCATTTCATTTAGTGTGTCATGCAAATGGGATATCCATGGAATCTGAATTAGAATTCTATGTGAATATCTTGTATCTCAGTGACATCCTTTATGACATCATACATTCATATTCAACACCACAGTAAGTTTTGGAACCTCAACCAACTTTTCCCACATGACAGCACATCATCCTGAAGATGTGGAAGTGGGGGTTGTGGGTTCTGTATGCCAGCACGTTGTTCAAACCCTCTTCTAGCTGCTATCAGTGCTTTGTGGAGGTTGAAGACAGCATACGTCTGTGTTGGGGACACGTCCTCACCGAATACAACATTCGAAATGTAGACTCGTGCTTTAAAAAACTAGAGAATATATTCAATAACAACCAGAAAGTGATTGAGGCAGGACGAGTTGGTAAGAAAACTGATCCTGTTTTATTTAGGCACTGTGATTTGGCTTCCTAGATGGGTTATAAAATAAGAGGATGATAAGAACTTGGAACTTTGTATTTCTCAGGGAAAGGTTATGATCAGAAGCTGAAGGAGATCCTAAATGCTGAGATCATGCCCATGGCGGAGGAATTTGACAAGAAGATGAATGATGGTACAAGTCCTGCTGTCTGCGTCACTCCCAACAAAATAGTCCTTTCCTCGTGTGCTTTCCTCACCGCTAATGGTGTTGGGAGACGACATTAAATAATTGCTTTTGGAGACAGAGTTAGGTTATTACGGTGGATTTTGTTTTCTGCATACTGTATTACAGTCATGGATGTTCAAAGTTTGATCAGAAAGAATACTTTGCCTTCCAAGAATGGAATGGACATTTTATTTGATGCACACAACCACCATTACTAGGTCTGACTGTGAGGTGTGGTTGTCTTACCTAGCTACCTTAAGATAAATCCTCTGCAGATGTAGGGTCATCATTTGAGACAGTTTGCTACAGCAGGAAAAGAATCCTGCAGCAGCAGGAAATGTAAATTAGTGTGTGGATCATAATTAATGGACATTTGTGTAGGGGTTGATAGATTTAAGGTAAAAACAAGTCTGAAATGTCAAAGTGTAAAGTGCAAACTTCAGAAGTATTAAAACCTCAAATACACAACATGTTTTACATTTCCTGCTTGGCAGGGAAGTACCCCTGCAACAGGGTGATTCAATTGTAATCCTGTAACTGTAAGTCACTCTGGATAAGAGTTTTGGCTAAATGACTAAGATGTAAATGTAGTGTATAACTCTCTCTCAAACTTTCCTACATCCCCATGCTTTTTGATTCCCTTGTTTTACAGTGGATGTTTTACACTGGATGTTTTACACTGGATGTTTTACACCGGATGTTTTACACTCGATGTTTTATTACTGGGGGCAGTGTTTTACACTGGATATTTTACACCGGGGGTAGTGTTTTACACCGGATATTTTACACTGGATATTTTACACCGGGGGCAGTGTTTTACACTGGATGTTTTACACTGGGGGCAGTGGTTTACGCTGTATATTTTACACTGGTGGCACTGTTTTACACTGGATATTTTACACTGGATGTTTTACACTGGATATGTTACACTAGGGGCAGCGTTTTACACTGGATATTTTACACTGGAGGCAGTGTTTTACACTGGATATTGTACACTGGGGGCAGTGTTTTACACTGGATATTTTACACTGGGGGCAGTGTTTTACACTGGATATTTTTCACTGGGGGCAGTGTTTTACACTGGATGTTTTACACTGGATATTTTACACTGGGGCAGTGTTTTACCCTGGATATTTTACACTGGGGGCAGTGTTTTACACTGGATATTTGACACTGGGGGCCGTGTTTTACACTAGATGTTTTACACTGGATGTTTTACACTGGGCGCAGTGTTTTACACTGGATGTTTTACACTGGGGGCTGTGTTTTACACTGGATATTTTGCACTGGGGGGCAGTGTTTTACACTGGGTGTTTTACACTGGATGTTTTACACCGGATATTTTACACTGGGGGCAGTGTTTTACACTGGATATTTTACACTGGGGGCAGTGTTTTACACTGGATATTTTACACTGGGGGCAGTGTTTTACACTGGATGTTTTACACTGGGGGCAGTGTTTTACACTGGATATTTTAACTGGGGGCAGTATTTTACACTGGATGTTTCACACTGGGGGCAGTGTTTTACACGGGATATTTTACACTGGGGGCAGTGTTTTACACTGGATATTTGACACTGGGGGCCGTGTTTTACACTAGATGTTTTACACTGGATGTTTTACACTGGGGGACAAGGAAAAAGAGAAGGAGAAAGAGAAAGAGAAGGGAGACACTAAGAAAGATAAGAAGAAGGAGAAGAAATGAGGAAGCAATGGCCTGCTGTTTTACACTGGATGTTTTACACTGGGGGCTGTGTTTTACACTGGATATTTTGCACTGGGGGGCAGTGTTTTACACTGGATGTTTTACACCGGATATTTTACACTGGGGCAGTGTTTTACACTGGATATTTTACACTGGGGGCAGTGTTTTACACTGGATATTTTACACTGGGGGCAGTGTTTTACACTGGATGTTTTACACTGGGGGCAGTGTTTTACACTGGATATTTTAACTGGGGGCAGTATTTTACACTGGATGTTTCACACTGGGGGCAGTGTTTTACACTGGATATTTTACACTGGATGTAGCAGCAGACTATTAGATCAGTTCAGCTCTGGACTGACAACACAAACGCACACACACGCACACGCACATGCACACGCACACGCGCACACGCACGCGCACACGCACACACACACACACACACTTCCATGGGAGCAATTGAGATATATTTTTCCTCTCCTTCTCTCCTCCTTCTCTCTCTATCCATCAGACACAGTGTATGACGAGAGGTTACTGACAGCTGCAGACAATTTCATTGCGGCTGCCTTCAAACTGCCTAGAGGTGAGACATAATCGCCTTCTCTCCCTTGTAATTCCTTTTCCTCACTACTACCTCACACCATATTTCAGAACCTTTCTTTCATATCCAGACCGTTACTTGCCATGGGGTAAGTAGCATCAGAGAAATGTCTTCATTCTTACCTTTTCCCAAACTGTCATCTGTATAGTGTGGACTCTGTATAGTATGGGCTCTGTATAGTATGGGCTCTGTATAGTATGGGTTCTGTATAGTATGGACTCTGTATAGTATGGGCTCTGTATAGAATGGACTCTGTATAGAGTGGACTCTGTATAGTATGGGCTCTGTATAGTATGGACTCTGTATAGTATGGGCTCTGTATAGAATGGACTCTGTATAGAATGGACTCTGTATAGTATGGGCTCTGTATAGAATGGGCTCTGTATAGAATGGACTCTGTATAGTATGGACTCTGTATAGTATGGACTCTGTATAGTATGGGCTCTGTATAGAATGGACTCTGTATAGTATGGACTCTGTATAGTATGGGCTCTGTATAGTATGGGCTCTGTATAGTATGGGCTCTGTATAGTATGGGCTCTGTATAGTATGGACTCTGTATGGTATGGACTCTGTACAGTGGTGGAAAAAGATTCTCAATTGTTATACTTGAGTAAAAGTACAGATACCTTAATAGAAAATTACTCAAGTAAAAGTGAAAGTCACCCAGTAAAATACTACTTGAGTAAAAACCTAAAAGTGTTTGGTTTTAAATATACTTAAGTATCAAAAGTAAATGGAATTGCTGAAATGTTCTTAAGTATCAAAAGTACAAATAAAAGTATAAACCATTTCAAATTCCTTATATTAAGCAAACAGACGGCACAATTTAAAAAAACTTTTTTTACGGATAGCCAGGGGCACACTTCAACACTCCATAATTTGCTAATGAAGCATTTGTGTTTAGTGAGTCAGATCAGAGGCAGTAGGGATGACCAGGGATGTTCTCATGATAACTGTGTGAGTTAGACCATTTTCCTGTCAAAATGTAACGAGTACTTTTGGGTGTCAGGGACAATGTATGGAGTAAAAAGTGCATTATTTTCTTTAGGAATGTAGTGAAGTAAAAGTAAAAGTTGGGAAAAAATATAATTAGTAAAATACAGATACCACAAAAAAATACTTAAGAAGTATTTTTACTTAAGTACTTTAGACCACTGACTGTATAGTATGGGCTCTGTATAGTATGGGCTCTCTATAGCTCTGTATATTACTTTTATCAGTCTAACGATATACTTGGTTCTACACTGAACCATGTCAATCATGTCAAGACAACTTGTCATGTCGATGTTCATCAGTAAAAATGTTTTAGTTGTTGTTGCTTAAATAGTTTTCTCTGCCTCTTCTTTCTTTCTTGTCATTTTGTTTGTTTTCCCCCTATTATCTCTACCCAGCTTCTGGATGTTTCCCTCCATGTGGTGAGTGACTGTTTCCTCCTCAATTGTTCCTCCTCGCATGACCTTCCTGTTGAATCTCATGAACTCTTAGTAGCTCTGCTCAGCCATGGCCTCAACATGTTAAAAAGATTCCAACTATTCTATGAATCAATCTATGATAGCAAGCTAGTTGTAATACCTGCTGTCAATATAATAGTTAGTTAAAATAGTTATACTAAGACATGTTATATGAAGTATTAAATATATTTTATTCCCTATTGAATTCCTATGGTATTTCCTTTCTATTCTACCTTGTTCTAGAAATGTATAGGCCATGTGTTGCATTTCCTCCCATGGGTTCCTCAGGTTTTCAGACTTTTGGTTATGTCTACAACTGTATCACCTGTCAGTATGACTCCTGTGAGTTCCCACTTGACTGTCCAAGTGAGTAACAAAACACCACCACATCAAATCTATTGACCATTCACACCAATTTTTTTCATAACTCAAATACCCTCATCTCCCCAATGCCTGGTTAAAATACTTAAAAGACTGTCTGTGTTAAAAGACTGTCTGTGCAGCACTGTCTCTGCAGGACTGTCTGTGCAGGTCCGTTTGTGTTGGACTGTCCTTGTAGGTCTGTCTGTGTAGGACTGTGTATGTAGTTCTGTATGTGTAGGACTGTGTATGTAGGTCTGTCTGTGTAGGACTGTGTATGTAGTTCTGTCTGTGTAGAACTGTGTATGTAGTTCTGTCTGTGTAGGACTGTGTATGTAGTTCTGTCTGTGTAGGACTGTGTATGTAGTTCTGTCTGTGTAGGACTGTGTATGTAGTTCTGTCTGTGTAGGACTGTGTATGTAGTTCTGTCTGTGTAGGACTGTGTATGTAGTTCTGTCTGTGTAGGCTATATGTTATATAAGTGCATTTTCCCCTCATGAAAACATCCACTTGGTGCCTTTCATCCTTGAAATGTTCTTAGCAGTGAAGTCGGATGATTTTTTTGCACAGACAGCCTCCCCAAGGTACCCTTTAAATCCTTGGTTTCTTTATGTAAGGTGACAGTCCCCTCCCACACACCATGGTATTCATATCCACCCAGTGCTGCACAATTACTGTTCAGCATATCATCCCTTCCAGTGCACCCCGCTAGAGGCTGTATTTAAATATTATCATTAAGAAGACTCAGACTGCCACTGTCTGCTGCCCCCTGAGAACAGCTTCACCACAAGGTGAGAGAGTTTCACTGTGTGTGTGTGTGTGTGTGTGTGTGTGTGTGTGTGTGTGTGTGTGTGTGTGTGTGTGTGTGTGTGTGTGTGTGTGTGTGTGTGTGTGTGTGTGTGTGTGTGTGTGTGTGTGTGTGTGTGTGTGTGTGTGTGTGTGTGTGTGTGTGTGTGTGTGTGTGTGTGTGTGTGTGTCTACAGCAAAGAACATCACAGTCATGGAGAACAACCGGACACAGATGAGGTGTGACGTCCCCTTTCCCCTGCCTTATGAAATGAAAGTGGTCTGGAGGTTTGCAGAGGAGGTCAGTGGATGTTATGGGATGTAGCTATTTCTCCTATCCTTAGAGTGCCAATGCTGGAGATAATGGCCTAGCGCTAGCATGTCCATCATTATACAGTACCCACTACAAATCCTCACAATCAGGGCCCAAGCATGTCTTTAGATGAGAAACTCTCCCAAAACGATGAGCTGAATTATTAAAGTCATATTATAAAACACTCCCTTTTCCTGAAACTTCCATTTAGACATGATTCCTTTGTAGTGAGAGAAGATCAGAGGATTGTGCAGTCATGTTGTCCCCTGACTTGCAGATCAGGACCCAGCAGGTGGATCAGTTTGAGGAGGTGACAGTAGGGATAGACCGGCTCTACTCAATCCCCTCAGCTGGACTGCGACACCAGGGTACATACCAGTGTGAGATCTACTCTGACCAGCGCTCCTTAGTCAGACTTTACTACCACCTCATAGGTAATGATAGTGTTGTAGAGAGACATTCATTCAAGTCCCATATTATTTTCTATGTGTTGTATGGTGGTGACTCCCCATTCACCATCAATGTGTAGCAAGGTGGTCATTTTGTGCCAGAGAGCGTAACCACACATCTTTGTATATATCTTTATAGTCGATGTATCTCCTCTCTTTTTGTCTGTTATCTCCTCTATCTATCTCTCTGTGCTCTGAGTCTCTGACCTCTCTCTCCGTCATCTCTATGTCTCCCTCAATCTCTCCATCCCCACTCCCTTCCTCAACCCTGTCCACCCGTCTTCTCTCTCTCTCTCTCTCTGTCTATTTCTTTCTCTCTCTCTTCTTCATCTCTCTATCTCCCCCCACCCCACCCCTCTCTCTGACCTAGTGATCCCCCAGGTGGTTGTAGGCCACAGTGAGCTGCAGGAGATATTTGATCTGTCACTGCTTCCAGGGGGCCAAATTGTCCCTGTGCCTGGTGGATGGTCCCTTGCCCTCCTCCGTCTCCCCCCTCCCTCTCTCCTCACGGCCTGTCTGACTTCTCTGCTGCTGCTGCTCTTCCTCTCCCTGGGGTAAGTGAACAGAGCTGTACAGTACTGCAGATATACCCTTCACTGCCCACATACAAAGTACACTTTTAGAAAAAAGGGTTCCAAAAGGGTTCTTTGGCTGTTCCCATAAAATAACCCTTTTTGGTTCCAGATATAATCCTGATGAAGACATCTTGGCTGTCGAAACGATGTTAGTCCTAGAGTGTGCGGCTCTCCTTTTCTTTTTCAGTAACTATTTTTTGTTCCATGTAGAACCCTCTGGGGAAAGGGTTCTATGTGGAACCCAATAAGGTTCTACCTGGAACCAAAACGGTTCTAACCTGGAAACAAAACGTTTTTTCAAAGGCAGCTTTTCACAAACTTGGGACCCCAAGCTGTGCGCATTTGGTTTTTGCCCTAACACTACACTGCTGATTCAAATGATCAAATCTTGATGATTAGATGATTATTTGAATGGGCTGTGTAGTGCTAGGACAAAAAACAAAACGTGCAATCCCGGAACGGCCCTGTTCTATGGAGACAGCCACAGAACCCTTTTAGGTTCTAGATAGCACCTTTTGTATACACCCTATATACCCTCGGTGTCAGTGTCCCAGCTCACATACACAGAGCTGTAGATATACCTTTGACAGTGTTAGTATCCCTCCTCCCTCACAGATGGAGACAATCATTTATATTCTATAGGCTATAGTATAGACGGTTATTAACGCAGAGAGTGCCTTAATACCCCTTAGCCGTGGCATATTCACCATACGGTGCCTCTTCAGGCCTTATTGCTTTATTAAAGCCATGTTACTTTAACAGCATTGGATTGCTTTTTTGCCGTGCTGCCAATAAAGATGGTTTGAATCTGAATGTGACTTAACCAGAGAAAGGGCTCTCCCTGTCAAATACGGACAGGCAGTTTCAAATCCTTTCATATCAAGTTTCCAGAACAGTAATGAGGTTCATGTTTGCTATGTAACTGTGACACTATATCTCATTTCTTGGGGCCTAAAAAGATATGGCCACTTAGAACTCCAATAGGACCAAAAATATTAGATTCTCCCTCAAAAATGACACATATCTAGTCTCATATGATAGCCATCATACTCAATTCAGCACTCATGCCAGAGCTGTTTTATTTATGCATTATGTCATGTGTATATTACAGATATTACCAAGGGGATATCCTAGTCTAGACATGGGTATAGTCTTACATATCATGGAGAAGCTCTCGTCTGGACTAACTCATCTGTGTACCTGGTTGTCACAGGATTCTGCACTGGTGGTCGATAAAGAAAGAGAAGAGTGATGTGGAGCAGGCTGACGACGATCCAGATTCAAGGTGCCCAGTGCGGGAGATTTATCTACTGCAATAAAAACGAGCAATCGGTCTTTAGCTGGTTTCACCACTAGAGGGCGATAAGCACATGTTAAAATCTGTAACTTCAGTGCTTTAAGGCAGGAGTCATTAATATCGGTTGCCTTTACCTTCCTGATGTAAGATATTATTTGTTATAATGACAATGATTAGGCTACTATTATCACCACATACTGTGGCATGGTGAGACCAGGGAATGCTTTATGGGACAGATTCAACACATTTTTACTTGTTCAAAGATGTAACGGTTTTCTTTAGGTGAAGTAGAGGTGGACCAAAATGCAGCGTGGTTGTTATTCATTGTACTTTAATAAAGAAACTGTACACAAATAAACTAACAAAAGTGTGAAAACCTAAAACAGTCCTATCTGGTGCAAAACACAAAGACAGGAACAAGGACAATCATCCACAAACACACAGTGAAACCCAGGCAACCTAAATATGGTTCCCAATCAGAGACAATGACTAACACCTGCCTCTGATTGAGAACCATATCAGGCCAGACATAGAAATAGACAAACAAGACATCCAACATAGAATGCCCACTCAGATCACACCCTGACCAACCAAAACATACAAACATACAAAGCAAACTATGGTCAGGGTGTGACAAAAGACCCCTACTGTTATGACAGATTCGATGTGATACATAATGTGACGTTTTTAATTAAGAAATCCTCAAAACTCAACCCTAACCTAGCCTCAACCCTTACCGTAACCCTAGCTTCATTTCCACATCCCGGCTCAACCCTAACCCTCAACCCTAACCCTCAACCCTAACCTTAACAAAAAATAATTATACACAGATTGTTAACTGTTAACTGTTAACTGATCATTAACTGTGACAGACAGATGGATTAAAACTATTGTATGAATTAACCCCTTCATTGGTTGAAAAAGATCAATCTAAAGAATGGTTTAAGCGATTTAGAAAATACAAAGTAATCTATTGTACTGTGTTTAATATAAAACTTTATTTTGCCCTGGTGAGGCAGACAAAGTTATGCTACAGTATTGTCAACTTGATGTGGCTCATGAGTATTACTGTATTATTAGTTCACTGTATTCTGTCTAGGTGGTTGTGAGACTATTGTGACACTGACCATGATGGAGGGAACATGATCTGAGGAGAGGCAGAGTGTTACTGGCGTTATAAACCCTCAGTGTGTGTCTAAATATATACAGACATGACTCATCGCTTAACCCAGCCATTTAACAGGCGCTGAGGGTGTATTTTTTTCCTATGGTTTGTTCAGTTGTCTGGGCAATGGATGATGCATCAAGGGGCCTCCTAGCTGGAAGTGTATTCTAGATTTTATCAAACCTGGAATCAAATTTTCCACTTCATGATATGCTGTTGTGGTTTGTGGCTTTTTGACCACCTACCGGACCAAACACTCTTTTTATTTTGTTTTTCTTAACCTTTATTTAACTAGGCAAGTCAGTTTTAAGAACACATTTTTATTTACAATGACGGCCTACCCGTTTTAGGTCTTAGGTCAGGTTTTAGGTCAGTTAGGATTACCACTTTATTTTATGAATGTGAAATGTCAGAATAATGCTAGAGAGAATTATTTATTTGAGCTTTTAATTCTTTCATCACATTCCCAGTAGGTCAGAAGTTTACATAGAATCAATTAGTATTTGGTAGCATTGCCTTTAAATTGTTTAACTTGAGTCAAAAGTTTCGGGTAGCCTTTCACAAGCTTCCCACAATAAATTGGGTTTATTTTGGCCCATTCCTCCTGACAGAGCCGGTGTAACTGAGTCAGGTTTGTTGGCCTCCGTGCTCGTACACGCTTGTTCAGTTCTGCCCACAAATGTTCTATAGAATTGAGGTCAGGGCTTTGTGATGGCCACTCCAATACCTTTCCTTTTTTGTCCTTAATCCATTTTGCCACAACTTTGGAAGTATGCTTGGGGTCATTGTCCATTTGGAAGACCCATTTGCGACCAAGCTTTAACTTCCTGACTGATGTCTTGAGATGTTGCTTCAATATATCCACATAATTTTCCTGCCTCATGATGCCATCAATTTTGTGAAGTGCACCAGTCCCTCCTGCAGCAAAGCACCCCCACAACATGATGCTGCCATCCCTGTGCTTCAAGGTTGGGATGGTGTTCTTCGGCTTACATGCCTCCCCTTGCATTTTACTTCAGTCATAAACTGTAGATTCATTCAATCAAACGCATTCAATCCAATAATTGAAAAAAAGTACCTCCATTTTCATTGAGTTGACATGAATTGACTTTGACCACAATCCTGTACACCACATGATCGCAGCATTTCATCATTGAGCATTAACCTTAACTTAGAGTCACCAATATCGCAAAGATGAATACATGTCACAAATACTGTCATTTTACCAGAGAAAAAAGTAGTTTTATGTAATCACACCAGGTAAACCTGGAACTTGGCTTTGTTTGAAGTCTCCATTGATGTTCCCAGTACTCTACAGATGATGATTCCCAGTACATCCTAACAGATGATGATGGACTGGACCCTCAAATGTTATTTAACTTTTATAAGGGAGTCAAGCTGAGACCAAGGTCTCTTTTACAGATAAGCCTGATGAAGGAACCAAGGTCTCTTTATTTGATGGACGATTTGGCTGCCTTTGTGTGTCCGTCATCGTTTGGAAAGGATTATGCTTTGTAAATGACATGCATTACATGCCAACTTATGTCTTGGTATCTTGGAGCCTGACCCTTTTCATCTCAACAACGAAGGCCTTTCCTTCAACTTGACTGGCACAAAGCCTGGTCGTAATACAATTATATCATCAGGGTGACATCTTTTGAGACCTCATGATCAGGTTGTTGGAAAATAAGGTTTTTAAATGTCTTTTTAGCGACCAGAAAAACACTTCTTTACCTGCTTCTCTGACCTGATACCAATCAAAATATGACATATTTCCCAGACGTCTCGATGTCGGCGTGATAAAATATGACATATTTCACAGACGTCTCGATGTCGGCGTGATAAAATATGACATATTTCCCAGACGTCTCGATGTCGGCGTGATAAAATATGTACAGTATTTTGGGTGTAATAACGTCTGACGTCTTTTCAACCAGAAAAACAATTTACAACCAGAAGGTTACGTCATGCCAATTGTTCCCAGTCCAGAAGCATCTCAGCCCATAGAAAGAATCAGTGTAGTTGGAACCAAGACAAATGTTTTTGCGATGATTCCAGTAACGGATTGTGACCTCACCAAGTGAGTGTGCAGTTTGATACCTTACCCAATCAACCCTAAGGAACTCCCAGACAGTCCATAGGCTCCCCAGCCTGAGGAAACTCCCTTAGCTAGAGGCGTTGAAGTACAGCATGACAAAAATAACCTCTGAGAAATGGTGTAATCTTACAGGATATTCCACCCCCCCCCTCCTTTTCCAACTCTAAGAGGCAAACCTGGAGGTTTTATCGTAACTCTCACTGGGTGGGAAAAGTAGCGTTGTTTCCATAGCAGTTGTTGCATTTTGGTGGTAGTTAGGGGTAGTTAAAACTAGTGGAAGTCCATTTCAGTTGCATTACAATGTGTGTTCTCTGTCCGCATTTTTCCTTTGTCCTTCTTGCTGTCTTCGTCTTTCATGCCTCACAACACGATTCACATAAGACCTCATCATCTACTGGTTTCTCTGCATCTCGTACGATTATGACGTCGTTGTGGTACTAATGACAGTAATGAGAATCACGATCATATGATTACATTTACATAGCACTTCTCACAAGGCCTCAAAGCACTTCACTGTGCGTTGTCATCCCGTCCACAGTGAGTTGAGAACATCAGCTCCATTGGTATCAAAGTGGGTGACTGTTGATATGGAATGACTTTGAAACCTTGATGGGGAGGTGGAGATGGGAAGGAGATAGATCCGACCCTCAAACTTGCAATACACACACACACACACACACACACACACCACATCTTTCAGTTTAGTCACATTACTGTGGGAGCAGCATGTCTCTCGTTGGGCTGCCAGCTGAGAGCACTACTCCCAGACGCAGGGCAGGAGGCCTAGACAGGGTGGGGGAGGAAGGGATCATTTGAACCAGCTGCCAGGGGTAGTGATCTCCTGCTTCGTCACACAGAGACCTCCTCAGACCCTGTGTGACCAACTAACAGCCTGGGAACCCTGGCCTGGGTCCCAACATAAACCCAGACCCTCGTATCAGCATCCTCCATCCACATCTCTGCGTCTGGGCTTTCAGAGACAGTCAGGGCATTTGGGGATAGTCACGTCATAGATGTCACCTTATCAGATAGTATATATATCACATAGTCCCCCTCCTAAGCCAAGAAGTTAGTGAAGCCAGAAGTCTATAACATGATATCAACCCACATCTAGTGAGTGTGATGAGTAATGGTGATGACATAAACTGCAACCCTTCAGACCACATACTCACCACAAGAATGTTTTGACTCATTTTAATCACCACCCTTGTTGTACTGGCAGTATTGACCGGCACTGGCTATCACCAGTTAGATTGGTTAGATTGATACTTAATACAGGGAAGCTGCCCAAAGTCATCATTTATGCATATCATTTTTTTTTATTTTATATATATATATATTTTATATATATATATATATATATATATATATATATATATATATATATATATATTTACCCCTTTTTTCTCCCCAACTTCGTGATATCCAGTTGGTAGTCTTGTTTCGTCGCTGAAACTCCTGTATGGACTCGGGAGAGGCTAAGGTTGAAAGCATCCTCCGAAACACAACCCAACCCAACCAAGCCGCACTGCTTCTTGACACAATGCACATCCAAGCCAGCCTCACCAATGTGCTGGAGGAAACACCGTACACCTGGCAACCTGGTCAGCGTGCACTCCACCTGGCCCGCTAGTGCGGCAAGGATATCCCTGCCGGCCAAACGCTCCTTAACCCGGACGACACTGGGCCAATTGTGCGCCACCCCATGAGCCTCCCAGTTACACAGAGCCTGGGCTCAAACCCAGAATCTCTGGTGGCACTGCGCCACCCGGGAGGCCCTATTTATGCACATAATTAATGTCATGTTAGTGCTCCCACATCTTGCACCAGAATGTGTTGAGGTGAGTAGGGGTTCCATCACCAATTATAAGGGATGTTTTCCATATATTCAAATATATGTACCTGCATGGGGTCCACGCAGGTACAAAATAAATGAAGAAGAAGAAGAAAATGTAGGAGTATTGCCAGATTAAACACATTTTGGACAAGGGATCTGTGCAATGGAGGGTGCAATACAATACCCTGTAATATCATACAATTGATGTTCTTAATTGATGTTCTTGCTTTTATGAATTATGTTTATTTTGTTACTGTGTGCTGAATTATATTGTTTTATACACATACGTGCATGTTTTATTCTTCTGTTTTAATTGTAATGTATACAGGGCTCTCCTGGAAAATATATGTTTTATCTCAAAGTGACTCCCTGTTTAAATAAAGCTTTTTTAAAAATGTAAGAAAAATAAATACAATTAATTGGGAGATGTGATATGGAGGGATATTGATACGCCACAGTATCAATTATTTTAAAAACTACAGAATTCCCCAAAATGTTTTTTTTTTTTTAAACATAAATGCACTGTAATCAAAGCTTTAAAGGTCCAATGCTGCTAATTGTTATATCTCAATACCATTTCTGGGTGAAAACATGCAAGAAATTAGCTTTAAATTGCAAGAAATTAGCTTTAAAACTGAAAAAAAAAATCTCTGCCCCAAGGCAACATATTTTGAATTGTAGGAAATTTGCTTTATAACTACAAAATGTTCTCTCTGATGCCGACAGGGTAGCCTTTAAAATGTTTTTTCCCATGGCCCGAGAGTTGATTAGTTAAGCCATGCCACTGCAGAAGCCACTGCAGAAGTCGTAGTAAAATTGCAATAACCTTTCATTCAATAGTATAAAAGTACAGTACAAAAATAACAGGTATCAGAATAAAAACGTCAATAACAACAATAACGTCAACGACGTCAATAATGTGTGTGTGTGTGTTCATTTGAGTATGATTTGTCCTAATAAATAAACAAAAAGGTACCAGGCTTAAATACATCTGATTGGGTTTTAAGACCTGTTGTTGTGGACTATAGATACTGTAACTACTCCAGAAGATAACTGTCAGAACTTACTGTGACAGAGACTCACTCAGGTGCAGCCCTGCATCATGTAACACTGACTGACTGACTGACTGACTAGTAGGAATTGTGTTATGATATTATGAGGGGGTAAAAATGCATGGACGCAAAAATGACTTGGGTACCCCTGCCTTAGAATATAAACTCAGCAAGAAAAGAAATGTCCTCTCACTGTCAACTGTGTTTATTTTCAGAAAACTTAACATGTGTAAATATTTGTATGAACATAACAAGATTCAACAACTGAGACATAAACTGAACAAGTTCCACAGACATGTGACTAACAGAAATTGAAAAATGTGTCCCTGAACAAAGGGGGAGTCAAAATCAAAAGTAACAGTCAGTATCTGGTGTGGCCACCAGCTGCATTATGTACTGCAGTGCATCTCCTCCTCATGGACTGCACCAGATTTGCCAGTTCTTGCTGTAAGAAGTTACCCCACTCTTCCACCCAGTCACCTGCAAGTTCCTGGACATTTCTGAGGGGAATGGCCCTAGCCCTCACCCTCCGATCCAACAGGTCCCAGACGTGCAACAGGTCCCAGACGTGATTGAGATCCGGGCTCTTCGCTGGCCATGGCAGAACACTGACATTCCTGTCTTGCAGGAAATCATCATGAGGGTCATGGCAGGATGAGCAGGAAGGGTACCACATGACGGAGGAGGATGTCTTCCCTGTAACGCACAGAGCTGAGATTGCCTGCAATGACAACAAGCTCAGTCCGATGATGCTGTGATACACCACCCCAGACCATGACCATCCACCTCCAAATCGATCCCGCTCCAGAGTACAGGCCTCTGTGTAACGCTCATTCCTTCGACGATGAACGCAAATCTGACCATCACCCCTGGTGAGACAAAACTGAGACTCGTCAGAGAAGAGCTCTTTTTGCCAGTCCTGTCTGGTCCAGCGACGGTGGGTTTGTGCCCATAGGCGACGTTGTTGCCGTTGATGTCTGCTGAGGCCCTGCCTTACTACAACAGGCCTGCAAGCCCTCAGTCCAGCCTCTCTCAGCCTATTGCGGACAGTCTGAGCACTGATGAAGGGATTGTGCGTTCCTGGTGTAACTCGGGCAGTTGATGTTGCCATCCTGTACCTCTCCCTCTTGTTAAACAGAAAACCCAAATATATGGCAGAAGATCCACAAGGTCTGCCATGAGAGGTGACTGTATAGTTCCCTTAAGGAAAAGCACCTTTAGTAAATCCGTTTTCTCTGTGAGAGCTTCCCATGTCTGAAATACACTGCCATCAGACACACATAACTGCACCACATATCACACTTTCACAAAATGCTTGAAGACATGGCTAAAGGTCAATCAGATTTGTGAACATGGTCCCTAGCTGTGTGTTGCCGCTTTCCATGTTGTCTGTTGTCTGTAGCTTGTGAGGTGTGGACACACTTTGTTGCTTTTATGAATTTTTGTCTTGCTGCTTTTTGTTCTATGTTGCTATGTCTGTATGCTACGTCTTGCTTGTCCTATGTTGCTCTGTCTGTATGCTATGTCTTGCTTGTCCTAGGTTGCTATTGTCTATATTGTAATTGTTTTTAATAACCTGCCCATGGACTGCGGTTGAAAATTAGCCGGCTGGCTAAAACCGGCACTTTTACTGAAACGTTACAAATTAAATAAATAAAATAAACTCCCGCAGGTGTGATGTTTGGATGTACCGATCCTGTGCAGGTGTTGTTACACGTGGTCTGCCACTGCGGGGACGATCGGCTGTCCATCCTGTCTATCTGTAGCGCTGTCTTAGGCGTCTCACAGTACGGACATTGCAATTTATTTCCCTGGCCACATCTGCAGTCCTCATGCCTCCTTGCAGCATGACTAAGGCACGTTCACGCAGATGAGCAGGGACCCTGGGCATCTTTCTTTTGGTGTTTTTCAGAGTCAGTAGAAAGGCCTCTTTAGTGTCCTACGTTTTCATAACTGTGACCTTAATTGCCTACCGTCTGTAAGCTGTTAGTGTCTTAACGACCGTTCCACGGGTGCATGTTCATTAATTGTTTATGGTTCATTGAACAAGCATGGGAAACAGTGTTTAAACCCTTTAAGATGAAGATCTGTGAAGTTATTTGGATGTTTACAAATTATCTTTGAAAGATAGGGTCCTGAAAAAGGGACGTTTCTTTTTTGCTGAGTTTGTTATTAAAGGAATGCATTTATTCATTTACACACTTTTTAGCTACACAAAGAGCAATCTTAGTAAATGTTACATGACAGATTTGGACCAGTGTTTTAACCAGTTGATAAGGCTGTTGTCGTGTTCATTTAACCAGTTGATAATGCTATTGCGGTGTTCATTTAACCAGTTGATAATGCTGTTGCCATGTTCATTTAACCAGTTGATAATGCTGTTGCAGTGTTCATTTAGCCAGTTGATAATGCTGTTTTAGTGTTTTATTTGACCAGTTGATTTATTTTTTAATTTTTTTTTAATTGGACCTTTATTTAATAACCAGGCAAGTCAGTTAAGAACAAATTCTTATTTTCAATGACGGCCTAGGAACAGTGGGTTAACTGCCTGTTCAGGGGCAGAACGGCAGATTTGTACCTTGTCAGCTCGGGGATTTGACCAGTAGGCTACCCTGCCGTCCCAGTTCATAATGACGAGTTGATAATGCTGTTGTAGTGTTCATTTAACCAGCTGATAATGCTATTGCAGTGTTCATTTAACCGGTTGATAATGCTATTGCAGTGTTCATTTAACCGGTTGATAATGCTGTTGTAGTGTTCATTTAACCAGTTGATAAGGCTGTTGTAATGTTCATTTGACCAGTTGATAATGCTGTTGCAGTGTTCATTTAACCGGTTGATAATGCTGTTGTAGTGTTCATTTAACCAGTTGATAAGGCTGTTGTAATGTTCATTTGACCAGTTGATAATGCTGTTGTAGTGTTCATTTAACCAGTTGATAATGCTGCTGTAGTGTTCATTTGACCAGTTGATAATGCTGTTGTCGTGTTCATTTAACCAGTTGATAAGGCTATTGTCGTGTTCATTTAACCAGTTGATAATGTTGTGGTAGTGTTCAGTTAACCAGTCGATAATGCTGTTGTCGTGTTCATTTAACCAGTTGATAATGCTGTTGTCGTGTTCAGTTAACCAGTTGATAATGCTGTTGTAGTGTTCATTTAACCAGTTGATAATGCTGTTGTAGTGTTCATTTAACCAGTGTATAATGTTGTTGTAGTGTTCATTTAACCAGTTGATAATGCTGTTGTCATGTTCAGTTAACCAGTCGATAATGCTGTTGTCGTGTTCAGTTAACCAGTTGATAATGCTGTTGTCGTGTTCATTTAACCAGTTGATAAGGCTGTTGTCGTGTTCATTTAACCAGTTGATAATGCTGTTGTCGTGTTCATTTAACTGGTTGATAATGCTGTTGTCGTTTTCATTTGACCAGTTGATAATGCTGTTGTTGTGTTCATTTAACCAGTTGATAATGCTGTTGTCGTGTTCATTTAATCAGTTGATAATGCTGTTGTAGTGTTCATTTAACCAGTTGATAATGCTGTTGTAATGTTCATTTAACCAGTTGATAATGCTTTTGTAGTGTTCATTTAACCAGTTGATAATGCTGTTGTAATGTTCATTTAACCAGTTGATAATACTGTTGTCGTTTTCATTTAACCAGTTGATAATGCTGTTGTCGTGTTCATTTAACCAGTTGATAATGCTATTGCAGTGTTCATTTAGCCAGTTGATACTGCTGTTGTCGTGTTCATTTAACCAGTTGATAATGCTATTGCAGTGTTCACTTAACCAGTTTATACTGCTGTTGTCGTGTTCATTTAACCAGTTGATAATATTGTTGTCGTTTTCATTTAACCAGTTGATAATGCTGTTGTAGTGTTCATTTAACCAGTTGATAATGCTATTGCAGTGTTCATTTAACCAGTTGATAATGCTGTTGTCGTGTTCATTTAACCAGTTGATAATGCTATTGCAGTGTTCATTTAGCCAGTTGATACTGCTGTTGTCGTGTTCATTTAACCAGTTGATAAGGCTGTTGTCGTGTTCATTTAACCAGTTGATAATGCTGTTGTCGTGTTCATTTAACCAGTTGATAATGCTGTTTTAGTGTTCATTTGACCAGTTGATACTGCTGTTGTCGTGTTCACTTAACCAGTTGATACTGCTGTTGTCGTGTTCATTTAACCAGTTGATAATGCTGTTGTCGTGTTCACTTAACCAGTTGATACTGCTGTTGTCGTGTTCATTTAACCAGTTGATAATGCTGTTGTCGTGTTCACTTAACCAGTTGATAAGGCTGTTGTCGTGTTCACTTAACCAGTTGATACTGCTGTTGTCGTCTTCACTTAACCAGTTGATACTGCTGTTGTCGTGTTCATTTAACCAGTTGATACTGTTGTTGTCGTGTTCACTTAACCAGTTGATACTGCTGTTGTCGTGTTCATTTAACCAGTTGATACTGCTGTTGTCGTGTTCACTTAACCAGTTGATACTGCTGTTGTAGTGTTCATTTAACCAGTTGATAATGCTGTTGTCGTGTTCATTTAACCAGTTGATACTGCTGTTGTCGTGTTCATTTAACCAGTTGATAATGCTGTTGTCGTGTTCATTTAACCAGTTGATACTGCTGTTGTCGTGTTCATTTAACCAGTTGATACTGCTGTTGTCGTGTTCACTTAACCAGTTGATACTGCTGTTGTCGTGTTCATTTAAACAGTTGATACTGCTGTTGTCGTGTTCATTTAACCAGTTGATACTGCTGTTGTCGTGTTCATTTAACCAGTTGATAATGCTGTGGCGTGTTCATTCAACCAGTTGATAATGCTGTTGTCGTGTTCACTTAACCAGTTGATAATGCTATTGCAGTGTTCATTTAACCAGTTGATACTGCTGTTGTAGTGTTCATTTAACCAGTTGATAATGCTGTTGTCGTGTTCATTTAACCAGTTGATACTGCTGTTGTCGTGTTCATTTAACCAGTTGATAATGCTGTTGTCGTGTTCACTTAACCAGTTGATAATGCTATTGCAGTGTTCATTTAACCAGTTGATACTGCTGTTGTCGTGTTCATTTAACCAGTTGATAATGCTGTTGTCGTGTTCATTTAACCAGTTGATAATGCTGTTGTCGTGTTCATTTAACCAGTTGATAATGCTGTTGTCGTGTTCATTTAACCAGTTGATAATGCTGTTGTCGTGTTCATTTAACCAGTTGATAATACTCTTGTAGTGTTCATTTAACTGGTTGATAATGCTGTTGTCGTTTTCATTTGACCAGTTGATAATGCTGTTGTCGTGTTCATGTAACAGGTTGATAATACTGTTATAGTGTTCATTTGACCAGTTGATAATGTGAAGTAGTGTTCATTTAACCAGTTGATAATGCTGTTGTCGTGTTCAGTTAACCAGTTGATAATGCTGTTGTAGTGTTCATTTAACCAGTTGATAATGCTGTTGTAGTGTTCATTTAACCAGTTGATAATATTGTTGTAATGTTCATTTAACCAGTTGATAATGCTGCTGTCGTGTTCATTTAACCAGTTGATAATGCTGCTGTCGTGTTCATTTGACCAGTTGATAATGCTGTTGTCGTGTTCATTTAACCAGTTGATACTGCTGTTGTCGTGTTCATTTAACCAGTTGATAATGCTGTTGTCGTGTTCATTTAACCAGTTGATAATATTGTTGTAATGTTCATTTAACCAGTTGATAATGCTGCTGTCGTGTTCATTTGACCAGTTGATAATGCTGCTGTCGTGTTCATTTGACCAGTTGATAATGCTGTTGTCGTGTTCATTTAACCAGTTGATACTGCTGTTGTCGTGTTCACTTAACCAGTTGATACTGCTGTTGTCGTGTTCATTTAACCAGTTGATACTGCTGTTGTCGTGTTCACTTAACCAGTTGATAAGGCTGTTGTCGTGTTCATTTAACCAGTTGATAATGCTATTGCAGTGTTCATTTAACCAGTCGATACTGCTGTTGTCGTGTTCATTTAACCAGTTGATAATGCTATTGCAGTGTTCATTTAACCAGTTGATACTGCTGTTGTCGTGTTCATTTAACCAGTTGATAATGCTGTTGTCGTGTTCATTTAACCAGTTGATAATGCTATTGCAGTGTTCATTTAACCAGTTGATACTGCTGTTGTCGTGTTCATTTAACCAGTTGATAAGGCTGTTGTCGTGTTCACTTAACCAGTTGATACTGCTGTTGTCGTGTTCACTTAACCAGTTGATACTGCTGTTGTCGTGTTCATTTAACCAGTTGATACTGCTGTTGTCGTGTTCACTTAACCAGTTGATACTGCTGTTGTCGTGTTCATTTAACCAGTTGATACTGCTGTTGTCGTGTTCATTTAACCAGTTGATACTGCTGTTGTCGTGTTCACTTAACCAGTTGATACTGCTGTTGTCGTGTTCATTTAACCAGTTGATACTGCTGTTGTCGTGTTCACTTAACCAGTTGATACTGCTGTTGTCGTGTTCATTTAACCAGTTGATACTGCTGTTGTCGTGTTCACTTAACCAGTTGATACTGCTGTTGTCGTGTTCATTTAACCAGTTGATACTGCTGTTGTCGTGTTCATTTAACCAGTTGATACTGCTGTTGTCGTGTTCACTTAACCAGTTGATACTGCTGTTGTCGTGTTCACTTAACCAGTTGATACTGCTGTTGTCGTGTTCATTTAACCAGTTGATACTGCTGTTGTCGTGTTCATTTAACCAGTTGATACTGCTGTTGTCGTGTTCATTTAACCAGTTGATAATGCTGTTGTCGTGTTCATTCAACCAGTTGATAATGCTGTTGTCGTGTTCACTTAACCAGTTGATAATGCTATTGCAGTGTTCATTTAACCAGTTGATACTGCTGTTGTAGTGTTCATTTAACCAGTTGATAATGCTGTTGTCGTGTTCACTTAACCAGTTGATAATGCTGTTGTCGTGTTCATTTAACCAGTTGATACTGCTGTTGTCGTGTTCATTTAACCAGTTGATAATGCTGTTGTCGTGTTCACTTAACCAGTTGATAATGCTATTGCAGTGTTCATTTAACCAGTTGATAAGGCTGTTGTCGTGTTCATTTAACCAGTTGATAATGCTGTTGTCGTGTTCATTTAACCAGTTGATAATGCTGTTGTCGTGTTCATTTAACCAGTTGATAATGCTGTTGTCGTGTTCATTTAACCAGTTGATAATACTCTTGTAGTGTTCATTTAACTGGTTGATAATGCTGTTGTCGTTTTCATTTGACCAGTTGATAATGCTGTTGTCGTGTTCATGTAACAGGTTGATAATACTGTTATAGTGTTCATTTGACCAGTTGATAATGTGAAGTAGTGTTCATTTAACCAGTTGATAATACTGTTATAGTGCTCATTTCGGTCCGTTGCACATCTATAAATGAAAGACCTCTAATCAGTCAAGAACAATCATCATTGTCAGAGCAATATATCTGTTTATTAACATTTTGATAACATCACAAGGTATTCGCTTATAGAATTGCTTGTGATCTTTAAAGTTAGCTCTGACAAGTTCGTTCAGCTTATTATAATTGGGAAGGGGATACCTAGTCAGTTGAACAGCTGAAAGGATTCAACTGAAATGTGTCTTCCACATTTAACCCAAACCCTCTAAATCAGAGAGGTGCGGGGGACTGCCTATAATTGACGTCCACGTCACCAGTTGTTGGGGGTTAACTGCCTTGCTCATGGACAGATCGGCAGATGTTTCAACCTTGCCGGTTCAGTGATTTGAACCAGTGACCTTTCGGTTACTGGCCCAACACTCTTAACCGCTAGGCTACCTGCTGCCCCCAGCATGATGCTTCACACAGCTAATATGTTCTCTGCAAGACAGGCTCTTTAACGCTTTGTTAGTGTTACATAGCAGCGTTTCAAAACAAATGGGTGTCACTTACACAATTAGTATATACAGTAATGAACTGTTTTCAGCCTCTTTTAGAACTTCCACCCACCCAGACCTGTCATAAAAGTGTTTGTATGGAACAAACACAGCAACAAACACTCTCCTCCCTCTACCAGTCAAATGAAACCAATGCAAAGCAACTGGCCCTCTAACTGCCCTGAGAGGTCAGAAATGTTGACTCTACATCAGTAATTATACCTCTTGATGAGCAACGATGACCCTCCTGATGATAGATGTCTCTAACAGAACCTCTCATTTCTCAGATTATCATGTGTTGCACAATGGAAATGTCACGTCTTTCCTACAGTCAACAGAACCATTAGTGGATAGTACATCATGCAGACGTTCCATTGTAAACTAGGGGCCAGTATTAGGGGCCACAGTAAAGGATGGTAGATTATGGGTTATAGAAATGTTTGGAATTACTTTTACCTATCAACTGTCAGGGAAATCAGGGGTATAGTTAGCATTAATAGTGGAGTCAGATGAAGCAACCACCAAGACACTGATTTCAACATCCTAGATTGATAGGATCATTGAGAGATTGGTGTGGTAACCAAAACAATCCCTCCTCAACAAATCAACAGTAGGCTACTGTACTTCATTTTCCTCACAAAATACTTCATTTTTCTTTTCTCATTTTTATCAAATTCCCAAAACATACATACATTCATTCACATTTGCAAAATAATATGATAAAGGAAATCATCACATACAATGAAAAATGTGCATAAACAATCTATACCGATGTGCTCAGTCAGTTCAGTTCAAACCGAGCCAGGTGCATCTCTCATGTCTATACTCAACATGACAGCAGAACCATTGTCCGTCTATCTCACAGGGCTTCACAACGCATCCCTGGGAGTGGACATCACATGTATGATTGTCTTACTGCGGAGTCTGTCACTATTATTTACACTGAAATAAATAGCTTCATCAACCACAAGACATTTTGCTAGTTTGCTTCCAAGGTAATGTTTTTTAAAAAAGCTGTGATTAAAATCCAGACCAATTTCCAGTGCATTATTGAGAGAAGTATAATTAAAAACAAAGAAAAGCTACTATGTCGGATATAGTATTTTTGTTGTGTAAGGCACACATCAAGTCATATACAGCGTGATCTAATAACAGTTCAATCATGTTGTGCTCAAGAGAGATTACAAATCCTTATATTAAATAAATGTAACACTTTGTTCGTTAGGCAGTCAGTAGAAATTAGCAACAGCAAATCAAGGGCCATCTAGAACAGATTATTAGTCTTATCATCAACTGCTGAGAGGACTCCTGAGAGGTATACTATATTGCTTCCATATACAGTTTCTGTTATAAAGTATGTGTAAAGACACCTGAATGTCAAATATTCACTCTCTTAACAACTAACAACTCCTTTCTCCATCTTCAGTAGCACAGCAAACTGTAGTTATCAACAATATATTCTCATCTTTGACACTATTCTGGATAAAGCTTCCCAGAGTCTAGGTAATTGTTCTCATATACTATACAGTACATTATATACATTTACATATTCTCTGGTTCAGTTGATTTAGCAGCTGTATAAAGTTTATATGTTCACAAACAGCTACTGTACTGCAAGATGAAATAAATAAATGAAAAATCTTTGATGTACAAAATACTAAATAAATACTAAATATCCAGTTTTTTCCCCTTGTATAGAAAACTATCCCTATACGCTTACGTCATAACTTTGGGAGCGTTTCCTACACAGCCTGCGGAACCACACCCAGTAGAGGAAGATCATGAGGAACCAGTAGCAGACGTACGCCACACAGCCGTAGATCAGAAACCTGGTCTCTAGGACCTTAGCCGGCGTGAACCAGCCCTTCTGGCTCTCCTTGTAGATGGTGTAGCAGGACCCGCCCAGCAAGATGGCCGCCCACACCGACAGAGGCAGCAGGGGGATGTAGTTCCCAACCATCTTGCGGCGGCCCGACGTGCCCCAGCTGCTCTTGTTCATGGTGATGATGGCAAAGTACTTGGCGGGCAGCAGGCTGGTCATGTAGAGGGCAGAGTAGAGAGACATGAACACCATGACCAGGTCACGGCGCAGGATGCAGGCATAGGCTGCCTTGATCAGGCCGATGAGCTGGATGCAGCAGAGGACCCAGAGGATGTCCCACAGGGTGCCTGTCCAGAACAGCTGGATGATGGTGGCCGTGACGAAGAAGGGGAAGACACCAGAGATGATGGACTCGTAGGTCATCCACAGGTGGTGCTTGTGCCACCACATGGCATTGTAGAGCCACTCGCGGAAGTAAGACTTGGTCCAGCGCGTCTGCTGGTTGAGCCACCGGAGGAACTGGCCTGGCGTCTCCGTGTAACACTTGGAGCGGGCTGTGTATCTGAGAGCAGAGGATGGATGATGATGAATGAGTCTATTACCATCTTATCTCCAGTAAAGTGTTGTGATTCAGTTTATTTGTGTATGAGGATTATGTGTGAAGAAATGTATACTCACTTGGTGGCATAGCCCATGCTGAGCATGCGGTTGGTGAGATGTCTGTCATCCCCAAATGTGCAGTGAGTCCCCAGAAACTTCTGGTTGTACCAGGACTCTAAGAACTGCTGGAGGAGGTCATTCCTGTACAGACCTGAGGATGAAACGAAATCTATGTTATAGTACTGCAGTTTACATGCATTTACATTCAAATTGTATCACAGTTCTGTTACTGAATACAAATAACATAATATTATACGACTCCCAGTAACATAAACAAGAGAAGCAAGGTTATGACTCATGTTTATCGCGGTCACAGGAAAATGTCATTTCCTTACCCAGGGGGCCGCTGATGCAGGAGACACAGTTGAAGAAGGACTGGCAGGACCTCTCGATGTTGAACGCCATCCAGTAGCGCAGGCTGCTCATGAAGCTGATGTAGGATTCCTTGAGGTTGAGGATCATCACGTCTCCTCCCACCGCCCCGTACTTCTGGTTGCTCTCCAGAACCTTACACAGCTCCACCGTAGCCAGGGGGTCTAGCTTGGTGTCAGAGTCACACACCTGGAGGAGAGAGAGAGAGAAGCAGAGAGAAACAGAGAGAGAGAGAGAGAGAGAGAGAGAGAAACAGAGAGAGAGAGAGAGAGAAACAGAGAGAAACAGAGAGAAACAGAGAGAGCGAGAGAGCGCGAGAGAGAGACATTATTATTAACATGAACTATTAACAATTATTAACATTATAGGACAAGAAACAGAATGAAGATACTGTGTGCTCTGATCCAAGGTGTTTAAAAAAAATAAAAAAATACACTATTTCCCTAATGTCAAGAGATGTAAATCAACTCCTCACCTGTATGTAGTCCACCGACTGTCCCAGTGCCTTGAACGCTGTGTACATCACCTCCCTCTTTCCACCCCACTTCTGCATGATGCACACACACCTCCTGCTGTTGATCAGATCCTCCACCTCCCTCCTCTGGGGGTCCTCTCCCAGCCCATAACTAGCATCCCCGGCAGGGCCTATCACCCCGGGGATGCCCCCCTCCTGGGTCTGGGTGGGGTCCCATGTGTGGTAGTTATTCCTCCACATGTAACAGCCAGGGTCCTGGTCTGCAAACACCTCCCTAAACATCTCCAGCATGTAGATGTCGTCCTCCGAGTTCCCATCCACCACCATGACGACCCGCAGCAGCTCTGGAGGGTACTTGAGGGCCCGAATGGAGTTGAGGCACTCGCGCAGGTACTCTGGGTCCTCCTGGTAGGCTGAGATTGTGAAGCCAATGGTCTTGGTGAAGGTGCAGGCCTTGCTCCGGGCCCTCATGCGGCGGTGCTCCAAGAAGGCAAACAGGCTCTGGACCAGGACATGGAGCCCCAGCAGGAGGCCGTAGAAGCCGAAGGAGATGATGCCATATGGGGAGGTGGCCAGCTGGAAGCCCTGGACATAGGCCCACACCATCACCCCCAGCACCACCAGGGCAAAGAGGAATGTCAGGATGGCACGGACTATCAAGCCCACCTGCCTTAGCAATAGTTTCAGTTCCATTTTTCCCCCTTTACCTGTTGTCAATCAAGGAAGATGACTATTTAAGATAAATACATTGGAAGAGGAACAAATAAGGCTAAATTAAAGATAATATTTAATTTCTTGAATTAAGTGAATTGATTGATTGAATTAGGCTCCTGAAAATACAACTGAACGTTACAGGACTACATGTAATAAAGGCTGTAAAAAGGCTATACATTTATTTCAAGTATTATTACATCAACAATACCGTGTCTAAAAAATGTTTTTGATTTGAACAATTAGGATAGCTTATTACAAGATAGAAAAAAATTAAATATCAATCTTCAAAAGATCCTAAAGAAGTTACCTTGTTTCTTTGTGACGTAGACAATGTACCGCAAAACGAAACTGTATTTCTAATGGTAAAAAAAACTAAAAACATATTTGGATAAAAAATGTATAGCTTTACCTGACTTTGGTGCCAAATTACTGCACTCTTGAAATGCCCTTTCCTCTCCGTCTCCTACTCCCACTCTACTCTGCAATTAGCGAGTTGGATTACTTTATAAACTTGAGAAGCACGCTTACTCCAGATGCTGCCAGATGTGAGCGCACATATAGTGGCCCAATGCAAACCATCATAGGTATAACGCCCTTAATACTGGGCTTGTGAGTCAGCACGTGCTGCGTCAAAGTAGAAAGGAGGTCCATAGTGAGTTCGCCAAATATAAATCAACAGGGATTAGTTTTACTTCGGTAAAAGTAGTTACGTGCGTAAATGTTAAATATTTGTTTTAGGCTATCTGTTTGTTTTGTCGACAAAAAAAGATTGATCTTGATCAATTATAGGCTACTTATTTACAGTTCTGTAGTTCATTTTGGTCACATTTTAGAATACAGGCATTTAGATATTATTCACTTGACTATTGGATAGAATAGAGTAGAATAAAATATAATATCCTACTAAATTCTTCCCATAGGCAACTTGTGGCATTTGGATTCGACAATAAATACATAACAGCACAATTCACATATGACACAAACCCCTCATACAAGATCAACCAAAACTGTGGGAAATATGACTACCCTCATCTCCATCATACATTTCCATTGAGGAATATTACTGCCTTGTCCCGACCAGTCACTACCATGATCTGTCAAGAAGTTGAATGCTGCCCTCTGGTGGCACAATAATAACCCTGCATCCTCTCTCTTGTACTGAACACGTTAAGGCAATTCCAGTCACAAGGCTAACAAATGTATATCCACCACCACACATGAATGGTGCATAGAGATGGACACATCAAGCAGTGTTTAAGACCATATGACCATATCTTATCTCATGGATCAACCTGAGGGTCTTTGTTTTGGTTTAGTGACAGTGTAACATGACACACTATAATACTGCCTCAGTCATACATATTCCTTGGTAAAGAGGCTGAATATACTACAGTAAAACCCTGGGAGTATTTGACATTGCTTTGTTTGGGTCGGAACTCGTGCCCCATGGTCAATCACCACTAACTCCGCTTGGGTTGCAGACTCACAAAATATTGGTTTTATTTGTGGTTTTGCATGGGTCACAAGAAAACACCAACAGCCTCAGAGAGCAAATAACTTGGGAACCACTCCCATATTGATGACCTCGAAAGACCTAGCTGCAGTGGTGTATAAAGTACCTAATTGTCATATTTGAGTCAAAGTAAAGATACAGTACCTTAAAATAAAATAATGACTTAAGTAAAAGTGAACGTCACCCGGTAAAATACTACTTGAGTTGGTCTAAAAGTATTTGGTTTTAAATATACTTTAGTATCAAAAGTAAATAGAATTGCTAAAATATACTTAAGTAATCAAAAGTCAAAGTATGAATCATTTCAAATTCCTCATATTACAGTTTTTTCCAACTGCTTACACACAAAATCTTTTCATGTCACACGGTTTTTGAAACCTCTCACTCAAAGTGCAAAACTACACACCAAATATCAAAAACCATAAGCTATTTCTCAGCCTTTGACTCAGTTGTCAATTGCATAAAACACTTTTTTCAAAACAACGACACAAAATTCTCTACCCAAAACACAAAAATCGAACAGGAAGTGACTTGCTTTCCTTTTCCAAACACAACCAATCAAAATGCTACACAAAATGCTACACTTTTCTAAATCCCATAGAGGAATTCTTCTCAGCCTGGAGCTGGAAAGTGTATGATCGCCAACCCTATGCCCGCATGCCGCTTCTCCAGGCAATGGAGGACGCATGTAGGGACATAGAGGTTGCCTCTGTCCAAGGTTGGATACGCCATGCTAGGAGATACATCCCTCCATGTGGGGACATAGAGGTTGCCTCTGTCCAAGGTTGGATACGCCATGCTAGGAGATACTTCCCTCCATGTGGGGACATAGAGGTTGCCTCTGTCCAAGGTTGGATACGCCATGCTAGGAGATACTTCCCTCCATGTGGGGACATAGAGGTTGCCTCTGTCCAAGGTTGGATACGCCATGCTAGGAGATACTTCCCTCCATGTGGGGACATAGAGGTTGCCTCTGTCCAAGGTAGGATACACCATGCTAGGAGATACTTCCCTCCATGTTTGGCAAGAGAAAACGTATCTTGTGATGTGGACAAAGTATTGTGGCCAGACCCAGGCCGGAGAAGAGATGAAGCATAGCTTAGCACTGGTGACTGCCTCCCCCTACCAATTCCTGGACTGCCCCCCGGGACCCCACACACACAATTGTGTTCTTTACTGTATTCTAAAGAATATACTTTTGGTTTACATATGTTTATGGTTTTGTTGTATGCTACTGTATGTTTGGCCTAATAAATATTTTGTGTTTCTACATTGCATTGGTGTTTACAGTGTACTTGTTACCCCTCTCAGCAGATTACTTTCACTGTAGAACATTGTAATGAAATGTAGATATAAGCCTATGAAAGACCAAAGAGCTTTAGATTTAGAACAATAGTGTTTACATGGTATATCCAAAAATGTACTATTATGAAAGCAGTGTTTGCCATTTGATGCAAATGCTTCATTCTGACATGTGTTTATGGCATTTTGAATGCAGTGTTACATTTTGAAGGAGATGTGAGGCATTTTGCATTTTGTGTGTGCAGTTTTGGGAATTGTGTGTAGAGTTTTGAAAAAAGGAGACAGTTTTGAAAAATGTGTGTAAGCAGTTGGAAAAAACTGTAAGTACTTTACACCACTGCCTAGCTGTCCATTCTACTTTATTTACCCTGACTACATCTTTAGGGACATAGAAATGTGTTGTCGAGATCGTTGAAGGCCCACACCCATAGCCACCGGTACTGTTGTGAATGAATCCACACACCTCAGGTCAGACCCAAATAGAATGCCTCAGGCCACAGGGCGAACAGAACCCTTGGCATGGTCACTATGATGTCATGGTGAAGGGTGTGGTACTTGGGGTATTTTGGATGGTTGGTGGACTTGACAAACCTGGGTAGTCTACCATATTGTGAGAATATTCCCACACTGGAAGACGGACTAAGACCATAGTCTAAATGGAATATGTATCCTTTGCTTCTCTTTGCTAGACATGATTTGGTCATGTTTTTTGATGATCGCTTAAGATTGATCACTGTATAGCCAGCAGAGGGAGCCAAGTGTTCAGTTTTTACCCCTCTAGCTAGCGCCTTCACGATAGCTCAAATTCTGATCTGACCTTTTCAAATCCTCTCATACGAAGTCAACCCTAACAAAGACCACACGATAAACCATTCAACAAACAGACACACTTTATTTGATATTGTCAGTTCAAATGGTTAATTCCATGACATCAGGACCAGCCTTTGCTACTTAGCCAGATGTCATGGTGTTTTGGATCCATGACACGTAGTTGCAGACTTCTGTGTAGACGCCAGGCTTCTTCCTGAGAGCACAGCCATGACCCCAGGACACAACACCCTGCAGCTCCCCATCACACACCAGAGGGCCACCAGAGTGACCCTGAGAGGGGGGGGGGTGGAGAGAGAGACAGAGAGAGAGAGAGACAGAGAGAGAGAGAGACAGAGAGAGAGAGAGACAGGGAGAGAGAGAGACAGAGAGACAAAGAGAGAGAGAGACAGAGACACAGAGAGAGAGAGAGATAGAGAGAGACAGAGAGAGACAGAGACAGAGACACAGAGAGAGAGAGAGAGAGAGAGAGAGACAGAGACAGAGACACAGAGAGAGAGAGAGAGAGAGAGAGAGAGACAGAGAGAGAGAGAGAGAGAGAGAGAGAGACAGAGACAGAGACACAGAGAGAGAGAGAGAGAGATAGAGAGAGACAGAGAGAGAGAGAGACAGAGACAGAGACACAGAGAGAGAGAGAGAGAGAGAGAGAGACAGAGACAGAGACACAGAGAGAGAGAGAGAGAGAGAGAGAGAGACAGAGACAGAGACAGAGACACAGAGAGAGAGAGAGAGACAGAGACAGAGACACAGAGAGAGAGAGAGAGAGATAGAGAGAGACAGAGAGAGAGAGAGACAGAGACAGAGACACAGAGAGAGAGAGAGAGAGAGAGAGAGACAGAGACAGAGACACAGAGAGAGAGAGAGAGAGAGAGAGAGACAGAGACAGAGACAGAGACACAGAGAGAGAGAGAGAGACAGAGACAGAGACACACAGAGAGAGAGAGAGAGAGAGAGAGAGAGAGAGAGACAGAGACAGAGACACACAGAGAGAGAGAGAGAGAGAGAGAGAGAGAGAGAGAGAGAGACAAAGAAACAAAGAAACAAACAAACTAACAAACTAACAAACAAAGAAAGTGACAGACAGACAGAGGTGGGATAAGATGGGGCAGGTGATGGGAGAGATAAAGAAAGAGAGAGCGCAACAAGCCAGAGTGACAGGAACAAGATAGAGAGATTCAGTGACAGAGCAAGATGAAGAATGACAAGAAAAGATATAACCAGAGATCAGTGTGATTGCGTCATGGTAAAAATTGTGAAGACAAGATGGTGAAATATGAAGTATAGTACAGGTCTATTATGTCAGTTACCTGGCATGAGTCCTTGCCTCCCTCCATGAAGCCAGCACAGATCATGTTCTCAGTCATCTGGAAGAAACAGGCTTCCAGGCAGGTGTTATCAGTCAGGAGGGGGACCTCCACACACTGCAGTGTGTCATGGTATCTCACTGGAACAGAACATTAAAGAAAAGACACAGACATGTAACAAGGCATTACGACTTTCCATTTAAATAAATCATAAGTGGAAAACTTGAGATTTCTTAAGACTGTAAAAGTACCAATCATTCTAAAATAGCTGTTATCCTCAGCTGTTAACCGTTTATAACCAAGGCAGCATGGTACTGTACAGTACACATTGTCGAGTAGGAACCTGAAGTAAGCATTTCATTGGATGGTGTATACCATGTGTATCCCGTACATATGACTAATAAAACTTGAAACTTGAAACACACATTCCACTCACAGCCTTCGTTGCTGGCGCGAAGGCTCCCCCAGCCAGAGACCTGGCACATGGTTCTGACATTGACACAATAAGTGAGGAGGGCCACAAGGCTCACATAGCTGTTGAGGGTGGCAGGCGGGCTTAGCTTTATCAGCGTGATGTCACTATCCTGGGTACCGGAGTTGTAGTCTGGGTGGCGGATGAACCGGGCAGACATGTGCTGCTCCGTGTCCTCAGGCACCTTTATGTTGTGCTCCACCAGACGGACCTCCAAAAAAAGAAAGAGGGTCCTGCACTGGGGAACGTGTTGGATTTGCTGCATGCTTGGTTTACCCATTTCATGCAAACAGTTCTACAACAGTTATGGTCTAAAATCTGAATGGACTCAAGCGTTAAACATGATATTACAAAGAGCAAAGCATACAATTCTAGATTAAATGGGGATTTTAAGGCCTACACCAACTGAATGTTCATAAAATAAAATAAAAAAACATTATAACTATTTTTGAAATACTCTAGCTGTCAGATCTCCCCAAGGAGATGTGGGTGTAGAGTAAGGCGATGGATAAACAAGTACCAAGGAAAGTGTGTTTTATTTAACTTGCTCAAGAAAACAACAGGACTCCGGGCTACAGTAATCGCAATGAAAATCCCCACTCAAACATAGTCCAGGGAAAAAACCCCTGTAGAACATGAGCAAATAAAACGAAACCCCAAACTCAATGACAGTTCAACGAAAGAAATCCCGCACAAAACCCTAAAGGAAATGTCGAATTCAATACCCCCCCTAATTAACCAAAGTGAAACCAGGTGATACACAAAACAGACATAACCAAAAGAAAAGGAAAAGGGATCGGTGGCAGCTAGTAGACCGGCGACCACGACCGCCGAGTGCCGCCCGAACAGGGAGAGGAGCCACCTTCGGTGGAAGTCATGACTGTACCCCACTCCTGACGCGCGGCTCCCGCAGCGTGCCGACGCCGGCCTCGAGGACGACCCGGAGGGCGAGGCGCAGGGCGATCAGGATGGAGGCGGTGGAACTCACATGGCAGAGATGGGTCCAAGATGTCCTCCACCGGCACCCAGCACCTCTCCTCTGGACCGTACCCCTCCCAATCCACGAGGTACTGCAGGCCCCCCACCCGACGTCTAGAGTCCAGGACGGACCGTACAGTGTACGCCGGACCCCCATTGATGTCCACGGGGGGCGGAGGTACCTCACGCACCTCAACATCCTGTAGTGGACCAGCTACCACCGGCCTGAGGAGAGACACATGAAACGAGGGGTTAATACGATAGTAAGAGGGGAGCTGTAATCTATAACACACCTCGTTGCGAAAACGGGGCCCTCACTACGGTGGCGGTCAGCGCTCACCTTCTGTCGCCTGTTTAAGGGATTCCTGGACGGCTCTTCAGGTCTCCTTTGAGCGCTGCACCGAATCCTCCACCGCAGGAGCCTCGGTCTGACTCTGATGTCATGGGACCAGGACCACCTGATAGCCCAACATGCACTGAAACGGCAACAAGTCCGTGGAGGAGTGGCAAAGTGAATTCTGGGCCATCTCGGCCCATGAGAAGAACCTCGCCCACTCTCCAGGCCGGTTCTGGCAATACGACCACAGAAACCTGCCCACATCCTGGTTCACTCTCTCCACCTGCCCATTACTCTCGGGTGAAAACCAGAGGTCAGGCTGATTGAGACCCCCAGATGCTCCATGAACGCCTTCCAAACCCGGGAAGTGAACTGGGGACCCCGATCAGACACAATATCCTCAGGCACCCCGTAGTGCCGGAAGACGTGTGTAAACAGGGCCTCCACAGTCTGTAGGGCCGTAGGGAGACCGGGCAAAGGGAGGAGACGGCAGGACTTAGAGAACCGATCGACAACGACCAGGATCGTAGTGTTCCCCTGTGACGGAGGAAGATCGGTAAGAAAGTCTACAGACAGGTGTGACCAAGGCCGCTGTGGAACGGGGAGGGGCTGTAACTTCCCTCTAGGCAGGTGTCTAGGAGCCTTACACTGAGCACACACCGAACAGGAGGAAAGATAAACCCTCACATCCTTAGCCAAGGTGGGCCACCAGTACTTCCCCCTAAGAGCCCGCACTGTCCTCTCAATCCCCTTATGACCAGAAGAGGGTAGAGTGTAGGCCCACCTGATCAATCTATCACGAACACCAAGCGGTACATACCTCCGACCCTCTGGACACTGAAGTGGAGTAGGTTCTAACCGAGACGCCCGCTCGATGTCCGTGTCCACCTCCCACAACACAGGTGCCACCAGACAAGAGGCCGGAAGTATGGGGGTGGGTTCGATGGGTCGCTTCTCGGTATCATAGAGATGGGACAGTGCGTCGGCCTTCGCGTTACGGGAACCTGGTCTATTAGAGATAGTGAAGCGAAATCTGGTAAAAAACATTACCCACCTTGCCTGACGAGGATTCAGTCTCATCGCCGCCCAGATGTACTCCAGATTACGGTGGTCAGTCCAGATGAGAAAAGAGTGTTTCACCCCCTCAAGCCAATGTCTCCATACCTTCAGAGCTTTTACCACAGCCAGCAACTCCCGATCCCCCACATCATAGTTTCGCTCCGCCGGACTGAGCTTCCTCGAAAAGAAAGCACAGGGGCAAAGCTTCGGGGGCGTGCCCGAGCACTGTGATAGCACGGCTCCAACACCAGTCTCGGACGAGTCCACCTCCACTATGAATGGGAAACAGGGGTCCGGATGCTCCAATACGGGAGCGTCGGTAAACAATGCCTTCAGATGACTAAAAGCTCTGTCCGCCTCCGCCGACCACTGCAAACGCACCGGCCCCCCCTTCAGCAGTGAGTTAATGGGAGCAGCTACCTGCCCAAAACCCCGGATAAACCTCCGATAGTAATTGGCACACCCTAAAAACCGCTGCACCTCCTTTCCCGTGGTCGGAGTCGGCCAATTATGCACGGCAGCAATGCGGTCACACTCCATCACCACCCCAGATGTGGAAATGCGATACCCCAGGAAAGTGACGGCTTGTTTGGAGAACACACATTTCTCGGCCTTGACGTACAGGTCATGCTCCAACAGTCGCCCAAGTACCTTGCGCACCAGAGACACATGCGCGACGCGTTTGTCTCTGTCGTGACACTAGCACATAGTAACTCTGCAGTCTGCACTTAAAATTTGTAGCAGTGGGCAGCAGATAGCACCCATTCACCAGAAAGGAGAATCCCTCCACAGAAGTTGTACCCTGTGTACAGAGACACCTGGTAGGGAACAGAGTTCTTCCTGTACTCATACCCTGCTGCGATCTTGTCGTCCCCCTCAAGGGCAAATACAATTCAAAGGGAAAAAAATAGCCTGATTGAGATTAAATGACGTCTTAGGTTTTTCATCAGAATCCGGTGTTAACATCGACCAGCAATTTCTTATGTTATGTATTCTGAGCAAATAAATAACAAGTTACTCTCCTACCTGCCCCTCCAAACAGTGCCAGAAGAATGAGAAGTGTCATGTTCTTGTTTCAGTCTGTTTTGCTGACAGGATCAGTGTCTCCCCTCTCTCTCTTTTTCGTTTCACTCCTCTTATCTCACCTGTTTCAAGGACTTTCTTTATCTCAATTTGGAGCTCAACTTGTACCAATGACACTCTTGGGGAAAATAACTCCCCCCACCCCCCTCACTGGGAGTCACTAATGATAACATAGACAAGTCATGCCTGCATATAACCATATCGAGCTGTAACTACCTTACTGATGCATGAGTAATAGTTAGACTCATTTTTTAGGTTCTAACCAGAAATGCATCAGTCCTCTATACAGTCTAAACTGTATATGCTTTAATTTACAACATTATAATGAAAAGTGTGTGCTTCCCAGTTATAATGTAACTTATTGTCACATTGTACACTCTTAGAAAAAAGGTTTCCAAAGGGGTTATTCAGCTGTCGCCACAGGTAGAACCCTTTTTGGTTCCACGTTGAACCCTTTTGGGTTCCATGTAGAACACTCCGTAGAAAAGGTTCTATCGGGAACCAAAAAAGGGTTATTCAAAGAGCTCTCTCATGGGGACAGCCGAATAACCCTTTTACATTCTAGATAGCAAAAACATTCCAAGAGCGTATAGGCTACAAGTAGAATGGAAGTTGTCCTCAAATGAACAATAAATTAACTTGTCAGGCGTTGTTTGACAATTGGAATTTCCTCCTAAGATGTGTTTGTCCTGTATGTTTTCAATTATACTTTCAATAAAAATGTTTTCTAATGGGTATTCACACATATTTCCCCTTGTCCTGTTAGAACCTGTGAATTTAAGCTCAACTGATGTTGAATATGAATCTGTCATAAAATAGAAAACTGCCTGCGCTAAACATCAGGCAGTGTGTGTAGGTTAGTTCCTTAAACCTCTGTCATTTCAAAGCCAAAGATAGCAGTGTGTCATTTCTATGACGCCACACATGAGAATGTTGAGCAAGAGTGGTAGACCTGCAGATAACTCCAAATGTGGTGGTAGTCATAGATGTGGTCATGTCATGCTGAAAATTATGCTCTTCTTCCCCAAAAATACATCATTCCAAGTGTCACCGAATAGTTGGAAATTAGTAACAAACTGCAATGTGAAAATATGCCCCATAGGCCTACAACTAAGAGGCAGAGTGTGTTACCCTGTATCTTACTAGTTACCGAGTTACAGAATACTGGAAAACCATATCATTATTCACAGAATATGACAAGCGATATATAGATTTTTTTTACAGCAGTCAAATTATGTTATCTTGTGACTGGAGCAGGAGATGACTAAAAACAACAATATTACAATACTATCTCCATGACAACAACAATCATGTTCAGCGGCAAAGCGTTGCAAATCAGGATGAAATCAAACACTCATCATGAAACACCATTTGGGTTGACTCTGTGGTATGTAGAATGATAATGTTACTGACGATGGCGATTTTATTGTACCTTCCCATCCCTTGAGTGTATGGTGTGCAGGACAGTGTTGCTCAATTCTCAGGGGAGGGATTAGTGATTAGACTTCCTGCAGTTGTCATTCATTTTAGATACGTGACATGTTGAGGTACAGGAACAAACACAAGTTCTTCTTTTGGAGGGACAGTTTGTCCATTTCATGACACAATGTGATTTCACAAGGTTGTCTCCTGAACGTTTCAGAGATCAAATGCAAAATAACATTCAATGACATGTTATTGACATGTAATCACATTATTTGTTGATGGTTTATGATCACAGATTATAGAAGAAAATACAATCAAACTAACCTTAATAATATCTTGTTTAAGCTTGCTGGAGATGATGCAGACAATAGCCTGCATGAATATAGTCCAGCTCACTTTACATGCCTCTGAAATAGTATTATTAACATATATCTAAAATATCTATCCTGAGTCAATTACTTCAGGATAGTAAGACGTAGACAAAACTTCTACTGCAGTGTGTGCCAAGGTGTTTATCAGCACTTAACAGGGTGCATTTAGCCAAACCCTGTGATTATATGCACTTATGGTTTAAATATAACACACTCCCATCCAGCACAGGCAAGTTGTTCTCTTCATTTGCTGTTTGTCGCATATCTTAATTCTGGTAGAATAACGCCTCGTTCATTCTTTGTGTATATCGAAATGTATTTTGTGACCTCTCCTCCTTGACTATGTTGACATTGATGGATAGTTTCTCAACTGGATTATTTGCAAGTGTCACTACAGAATAAAAAAATGAAACTACAGCTGAAAAACTACAGCTGCATATTGTTTGGGCCAGTGAAACAGCTCTATCAGCCTTTAGATTACAACATGTTTCTGTCAACAGTTGGGTGAATCACGTTTCACCAGCATCAACCAGCAACATCCGTAGCGCCTGCAAAATTACACAATTTAGCAATAAGCGGAAAGTAGTACTTTCCTGATATCAATGGTGAAAATCTGTGTCAAAATATTATTTAGTCACCCGACATGGGAGTGCACACAGTGGTGTCCACACTGTACCATGTGTCACCCAGATGCCCGCTTTCTTGAGGCTCCGCAAAACAGAGCCCACTGGATGTGGGCAACAGGCAGGGGAAAAGCAGCAAGAAATATGTCACAGTCCTCTCTTATGCGGCCTGAGGAGGCTATTGACCTTGACAGTGGGCCAGCGCCGCTGCTCACATTTTCCCCAAAACACACATATTCACTTCCTCCTTGCTTTCCACAGCCCTTTTAGTCCAACGAGTTACAACAACCCTTATTCTTCTCTTCATCTTCACCATCTGGGGCTCGCTCCTCCGGTTTCAACCTCCCCCTCCCAACCTCCCCCTCCAAACCTCCCTACCCATCCATCCCTCCCCCTTTCTCCCAGATGCGCTGGAACCCAGACTGTCAGATGGTCCTCTGCCACAGATCTGTATGGCACATGTCCCCATCATCTTGTATGATGTCAATCTCTACCATGTTTGATCATTCTGTGTCCCTTAGGTCTGCCCAGGGGGGCTGGCGTTGTGGTTGGAAGTAGGGACATTTGTGTGGTGAAACTTGGGGGGGAAACGTTACGGGTTTGTGCGGTGAGGGGAAGGTCGGCAGTCATTTTGACTCGAAAACAAAATTCCTGACCTCTCCACACCCGTGACACTACAGCCTGATTTTCAGTCATCACCGCAACTAGATCAACAAACTTTAGAGGTTATAGGACCAGAAGAATCCCACTGTGTATTGGCTGTCTGTCTTCAAGACAAGACAACTGGAATGTTATGGGAGCTCCGGCAGCTCTCTGCAACACCATAAGGCTTTCACTCCCTCAACAAACAGATTTGGGAGATGTAGAAAAGCAATGAGCCCACATTTTCCCCCCTCGACAGCTACGAACACACAGGGTGGATCACAACATGGCTGTGAGCTATGTCATTAGTTTTTCACTACCCTTGGGCTAGGCAATAA
The DNA here is from genome assembly GCF_018296145.1 of Oncorhynchus tshawytscha. NCBI lineage: Eukaryota > Metazoa > Chordata > Actinopteri > Salmoniformes > Salmonidae > Oncorhynchus > Oncorhynchus tshawytscha. The sequence goes on along the minus strand of NC_056431.1, from coordinate 8,916,398 downwards.
CACAGTGAATTTAGCCTGGCTCTCTCTTGTTGATGCCACACCCTCTCAATACAGCTGTTGTGAAGAATAAACCCCTCAACACCAGTCCAAACCTCCCTCCCCCACATTTCACCACACTCCCCCAACCTCTCCCCCAAAAATCTGAATTCCCCTCAAACTCCCACTGGTTGTTTTACACACCCAAGTTGGAATTTGTGCAGCCCGGCCTAATTACAGGTTTGGTTGGTGAATCAAGAAGTATGGCAAAACATGGTCTGCGAAAGCTTCCCTCAAACTATAGCTTAGGGATAGTTATTAATATCCCCTCCAGACACTGTTGTTTTGAACCGCTTGCTACAGAGCTGCACAGAATGACTGGAGAACAAGCCATTAGAATAACACTTTCAACAATAATAACCAGTGAGATAAGATGTTAATTTAAAGGCTAAATATATAACTTAAATACAGTATTTCATCTGGTCCGGACATCAGTACAAAGAAATCTACCAGAAGTGTAACATATGGACCACCTCAAGATTAGATAGGCACAGATGTAACAGTGCATATTCCTTGAGGATAAATCAACAGAGAATCATTTCCCTTTTATTTCTTTGAACTGTCCCCAGCAGAGCGGAAAGAATTGCTTATGTCCCAGTGTCAGATATCTCTCCTGTGGCAAAATGTGCAGACGCTGAATATTTATGCATGAGTGAAAAAAGCCAATGATACAAGAGACATGAGTTCTCCCACACACACAAATGGGGGTGTTGCTCTGACTCAAGGCAGAGGTTGAGACACATGCATGCTCGCACGCACACACAGCCACCCCAGCACATGTACACACACACACGCACGCACACACACACACACACACACACACACACACACACACACACACACACACACACACACACACACACACACACACACACACACACACACACACACACACTAGGGGCCTTCATTCTCTTCCCCCTCACATCTGCTCTTTGGTAGTGTGCAGAGTTCCTGCGTGGTATGTTCACTGGCTGTGGATCCAGTTTTGGGTTGGGTAGCCGCTCACCCTGGGAAAAAAGTTTGATTGTTCCAAGCTTTTGGGTTTGATTGCGTTCAAGCAATGTGCAGTCAAGTTGCTGGGGTGCAAATGCTTTGGATAATTAATGACGACAAGCACCCAGTAGTGTTGTGCCAAGTCAGAGTGTGTATGTGTGCTATGGAAAAATGTCCAAGAACCAGGTTAGACTGTACCTGTGTACTGTTTTGGCAGAGTGAAAATCCAAACTCTTCCCACATTCAAACACACACAAGAGATACCCACATCAAAGAACACCTCCAAGACCCAAGTCTCATTCTCAGTTGCATTTCCTAATGAGGAGAATTGAAATTTAAATAATGTTCAGCCCCCTTAAAGGATCAATATAAACTCATTCTGGTTCACAAACTCTAGGCCATGATCTATGTCCAACATCATAATGTCTGCCAGCACTTGTTTAAACACTTTGGACAACTTTCAGTGGAGATGGAGAAAGGTCCACAAAGCATCGGCCAAAATTCACAACCGCCCTCCCCCACAGATGTATGCTTGTCTGTGTGGTGTGGGTGTATAATGAACGGTGAGGGGGAACAAGTGGGAGGAAACGAGCCGAATTTGATGTTGATCCAAAGTTCTGTACTTCCTCCCGTTTGGACTGTGTGTGTTTGTGGCAGGGCTCGGCTCACAGTTCTTTGGGAAGAAGCGACGGAGGCGGAATCTGTAATCTCAGCAGTCAGCACTCACCCTCCTCCCCGTCTACAGCTTGGACTGATTATGATATTCCCATGTTCCTCTCCCCTACGGTTTAGTTCAGGTGGTTTGTTGAGCGGAGGAGGACACATGTAAGCTACACACAGTACTTCAGGGCTGATCTCTCCTCCCTGGCCTGGTCTGGGTTATGTGTGGGTGGGTCTATGGATGTGTGCACTGATAAATCTTAAGTGTGATTCACCCCATTTCTGTTGTTTTAAGACAAAAAACGTTTGGTTTCTGTCTCATCATTCTAAGCGGTTGTGAAAGCGAGAGCTCATAATATTTAGAGAATGACCAGCTGAATTTAACCCTCTTGACCAGCACAAATATATCTATTTACACAAGATATCCATACAGATTGGATGAACACAGTGGACATGTCTCAGTTTTCCCTCTGGGATTAATAAAGTATTTCTTATTTTAACTCATCTTATCTACAGTATGTCAGCATACTTTAGGTCAAAGAATTGTGTCTTTCCTCAGAAATAATGCGCATGCAAATAGTTAGGGTTCATGTCAAGGTTAGCCTTAATTCTCAATGAGGAAGTGACCTTTGATTTACCAATAAATTCACTATAATTGAGAATTTCAATAAGCATTTTTCTACGGCCGGACATGCTTTCCACCTGGCTACCCCTACCCCAGGCAACAGCCCTGCGCTCCCCACAGCAACTCTCCCAAACCTCCCCCACTTCTCCTTCACCCACATCCAGATAGCTGATGTTCTGAAAGAGCTGCAAAATCTGGACCCCTAAAAATCAACCGGCTAGACAATCTGGACCCTCTCTTTCTAAAATGATCTGCCGAAATTGTTGCAACCCCTATTACTAGCCTGTTCAACCTCCCTTTCTTATCGTCTGAGATTCCCATAGATTGGAAAGCTGCCGCGGTCATCCCCCTCTTCAAAGGGGAAGACACTCTAGACCCAAACTGCTATTCTACCCTGCCTTTCTAAGGTCTTTGAAAGGCAAGTTAACAAACAGATTACCGACCATTTCGAATCCCACCATACCTTCTCCGCTATGCAATCTGGTTTCAGAGCTGGTCATGGGTGCACCTCAGCCACGCTCAAGGTCCTAAACGATATCATAACCGATAAGAGACATTACTGTGCAGCCGTATTCATCGACCTGGCCAAGGCTTTCGACTCTGTCAATCACAACATTCTTATTTGCAGACTCAACAGCCTTGGTTTCTCAAATGATTGCCTCGCCTGGTTTACCAACTACTTCTCTGATTGAGTTCAGTGTGTCAAATCGGAGGGCCTGTTGTTGGGACCTCTGGCAGTCTCTATGGGGGTGCCACAGGGTTCAATTCTCGGGCCGACCCTCTTTTCTGTATACATCAACAATGTGGCTCTCGCTGCTGGTGATTCACCTCTACGCAGATGACACCCTGTATACCTCTGGCCCTTCGTTGGATACTGTGTTAACTAACCTCCAGATGAGCTTCAAAGCCATACAACTCTCCTTCCGTGGCCTCCAACTGCTCTTAAATGCAAGTAAAACTAAATGCATGCTCTTCAGCCGATAGCTGCCCGCACCTGCCCGCCCGTCCAGCATCACTATTCTGGATGGTTCTGACTTAGAATATGTGGACAACTACAAATACCTAGATGTCTGGTTAAACTGTAAACTCTCCTTCCAGACTCACATTAAACATCTCCAATCCAAAACAAATTTCGCAACAAAGCATCCTTCACTCATGCTGCCAAACATACCCTCGTAAAACTGACCATCCTACTGATCCTCGACTTCGGCGATGTCATTTACAAAATAGCCTCCAACACTCTACTCAACAAATTGGATGCAGTCTATCTCAGTGCAATTCGTTTTATATACACTGCGACCTGTATTTATTAATTTTTTATTTGACCTTCATTTAACTAGGCAAGTCAGTTAAAAACAAATTCTTATTTTCCATGACAGCCTAGGAACAGTGGGTTTAACTGCCTGTTCAGGGGCAGAATGACAGATTTGTACCTTGTCAGCTCGGGGATTTGAACTTGCAATCTTCCGGTTACTAGTCCAACGCTCTAACCACTAGGCTACCCTGTCGCTACCCTGCCGTCTCGTTAGCTGGCCCTCGCTTCATACTCGTCACCAAACCCACTGGCTACAGGTCATCTACAAGTCTCTGCTAGGTAAAGCCCCGCATTATCTCAGCTCACTGGTCACCATAGCAGCACCCACCCGTAGCACGCAGGTATATCTCAATGGTCACCCCCAAAGCCAATTCTTCCTTTGGCCACCTCTCCTTCCAGTTCTCTGCTGCCAATGACTAAAGCTGGAGACTCTTACCTCCCTCACTAGCTTTAAGCACCAGCTCTCAGAGCAGCTCACAGATCACTGCACCTGTACATAGCTCATCTGTAAATAGCCCATCCAATCTACCTCATCCCCATACTGTATTTATTTATTAATCTTGCTCTTTTGCACCCCAGTATCTCTACTTGCACATTCATCTTCTGCACATTCTATCATTCCAATTGCTATATTGTAATTACTTCGCCACCATGGCCTATTTATTGCCTTACCTCTCTTATCCTACCTCATTTGCACATGCTGTTTTTGATTCTTTCTACTGTATTATTGATTGTATGTTTGTTTATTCCATGTGTAACTCTGTGTTGTTGTATGTGTCGAACTGCTTTGCTTTATCTTGGCCAGGTCACAGTTGCAAATGAGAACTTGTTCTCAACTAGCCTACTTGGTTAAATAAAGGTTAAATATAAATTAAATTAAAATGATGCTGTTCTGCAGTGTAATGTTCAAATCTATAAATGGCTAGTCAGGTGTAAAGGCTTAATTATTAATATTAATAAATATATTAAGGGGGTGTGCGTGTGTGTAGAGTCAGTATAAATGTACAGCGCATTCGGAAAGTATTCAGATCCCTTGACTTTTTCCACACTTGTTACGTTACAGCCTTATTTTAAAATTTATGAAATAATTTTTTGGCCCTCATCAATCCACATCACAATACCCCATAATGACTAAGCAAAAACAGGTTTTCAGAAATGTTTGCAAATGTATTTAAAACAAAATGTAATAAACTGAAATGTCACATTTACATAAGTATTCAAACTCTTTACTCAGTACTTTGTTGAAGCACCTTTGGCTGTGATCACAGCCTCGAGTCTTCCTGGGTATGACGCTACAAGCTTGGTACACCTGTATTTGGGTAGTTTCTCCCATTCTTCACTGCAGATCCTCTCAAACTCTGTCAGGTCAGACGGGGAGATTCGCTGCACAGATATTTTCCGGTCTCTCCAGAGATGTTTGATCAGGTTCAAGTCCGGGCTCTGGTTGGGTCACTCAAAGGGATTCAGAGATTTCATTCACTCCTGTATTGTCTTGGGTGTGTTCTTAGGGATGTTGTCCTCTTGAAAGGTGAACCTTCGTCCCAGTCTGAGGTCCTGAGTGCTCTGGAGCAGGTTTTCATCAAAGATCTCTCTATAGGAGCCTCCAGGGTGGCGCAGTGCCATCTGTGCCACCAGAGACTCTGGGTTCGAGCCCAGGCTCTGTCGCAGCCGGCCGCGCCCGGAGGTCCATGGGGCGAAGCACAATTGGCCTAGTGTCGTCCGGGTTACGGAGGGTTTGGCCAGTAGGGATATCCTTGTCTCATCGCGCACTAGCGACTCCTGTGGCGGGCCAGGCACAGTGCACGCTAACCAGGTTGCCAGGTGCACAATGTTTCCTCCGACACATTGGTGTGGCTGGCTTCCGGGTTGGATGCGCGCTGTGTTAAGAAGCAGTGCGGCTTGGTCGGGTTGTATTTCGGAGGACGAATGGCCTTCGACCTTCGTCTCTCCTGAGCCCGTACGGGAGTTATAGCGATGAGACAAGATCTTTACTACTAACAATTGGATACCACGAAATTGGGGAGAAAAGTGGGTAAAATTCAAAAAAGTTAATATTTCACTCAATCCTGACTAGTCTCTTAGTCCCTGCCACTGAAAAACATCCCCACAGCATGATGCTGCCACCACCATACTTCACCGTAGGGATGGTGCCAGGTTTCCTCCAGACATGACGCTTGGCATTCAAGCCAAAGAGTTCAATCTTGGTTTCATCAGACCAGAGAATCTTATTTCTCATGATCTAAGAGTCCTTTAGGTGCCTTTTGGCAAACTCCAACTAGGCTGTCAAGTGCCTTTTACTGAGAAGTGGCTTCCGTCTGGCCACTCTACCATAACGGCCTGATTGGTGGAATGGTGCTGTCAAGAGAATTTCAATCTCAATGGTTGAATTCAACTGCTTTAAATACCTCTGTCTGTATCCTGAAGGTTGTAAGTCTCCAGTTCAAAGAAACAGACAGAGTCTCAGCTTACAATTGGTCAGTTCTTTATTCAGAGAGCTCTGCCATCTCAAGTTCAGAGCCCTTCTTTTATACACACACATCAGTCGAGAACTCCACCCCGCTTTAGGCGGGCTGTATTGTCTAACTGTACACATACATTGTTAATCATATTCTGCAACATGTTTCATAATTTTCTGCAAGCCTAACAGTTTCTCCACTCCACAGGTGGGGACAGAATGTCCTGTTATTGGTTTCACATTTGCACAAGTTGTCTGTCGATTGCTCCTCTTATCATTTGTTTCACACTTGCACCCTGCTTACATAGATAAAAAGGAACAAAATGTCCTGGTTCTAATTCTGACTAAAACTACACACATCATCAGATTATAGTTTTATGATTCTAGCACGTCACACAGTTTTACAGTTTCAGGGTGGAATACTTTAGTCATTACTTTAAACATATACATTATTCTATCAGGTGCAGAGATGGTTGTCCTTCTGGAAGGTTCTCCCATCTCCACAGAGGTACTCTGGAGCTCTGTCAGAGTGACGAATGGGTTCCTGGTCACCTCCCTGACCAAGGCCCTTCTACCCTGATTGTTCAGTTTGGCCAGGAGGACAGCTCTAGGAAGAGTCTTGGTGGTTCAAAACTTCTTCCATTTAAGAATGATGGAGGCCATGGTGTTCTTGGGGACCTTCAATGCTGCAGAAATGTTTTGGTACCCTTCCCCAGATCTGTGCCTCATCACAACCCTGTCTCGGAGCTCTATGGACAATTCCTTCAAACTCATGGCTTGGTTTTTTCTCTGACATGCACTGTGTGTATTGTGTATAGATTGATGAGGATTTTTTAAAATTTAATCCATTTTAGAATAAGGCTGTAACGTAACAAAATGTGCGTGCTCAGAGTCCTAACCCAGAGTCCCAAGCTTGGTGACAAGCTTGGAGGGGACAATGGTGTTGAACCCTGTACTGTAGTCAGTGAACAGCATTCTCGCATAGGTATTCCTCTTATCTAGGTGGGTGAGGGCAGTGTGGAGAGCAATTGAGATTGCATCATCTATGGATCTGTTGGGACGGTATGCAAATTGGAGTGGGTCTAGAGTGTCTGGGATGGTGGAGTTAATGTGTGCCAGCCACTCAAAGCGCTTCATGATTACAGAAGTGAGTGCTACAGGGCGGTAGTCATTGTGACATGAAGCCTTAGAGTTCTTGGGGACAGGAATGATGGTGGTCATCTTAAAACATGTGGGGATTACAGACTGAGACAAGGAGAGGATGAAATTGACCGTGAATATGCCTGCCAGCTGTTCTGCACATGCTCTGAGAATGCGCCCTGGAATACCGTTGGGCCTCGCGCCTTGCGGTTGTTGACCTGATTAAAGACCTTTCTTGCGTCGGCCTCCCAGAGCGAGATCACCCAATCCTCTGGGTCGGTGACGGCCCTCACACCCTGCACAATGTTGTTGTTGTCAAATGCATTGAGTTTGTCTGGTAGAGAGGAATCGTTGGGCAGGTCACGGTTGGGTCTTCCTTTGTAATCCATAATGGACTGTAGCCCCTGCCACATGTGGGCGTCGGAGACTGTGCAATATGATTCCACCTTATTCCTTTGTTGTCATTTTACAAGTTTTATGACTCTGCGGAGGTCATCGCCGGAATTTTTGTACTTATTCCTGTCCTCGGCCGTAGACTCAGGGTTGTCTACGATAGCACTGTGTTTAGTTTATTGACAACCTTGTGTTAATCCAGTGCTTTTGAGGTGGTTAGCTCATCAATATTATTGTCGGAGTCTCCAAACATATTACAACCAGTGATAACAAAGCAGTCCTGTAGCATAATCTTTGATTCTGGTGCCTATTTCTCAACGGAGAAAGTCGCGGGTACTTCCTGTTTGAGTTTCTGCTTGTAAACAGGAAGCAGTTGTACAGACTCATGGTCTGGTTTGGCTTATGGACGGAAAAGGGAGGGCTTTGTATGCTTGCTTGTGAGTAGAATAGCAGTGGTCATTATCGACCCTAGTGGCCTTGGAGACGTGTTGACAGAAGTTGGGCATCACGTGTTTTAGTGACGTGGAATTAAAATCTCCGGTAACCAGAAAAGCAGCCTCTGGTTGTAGGTTTTCTTGCTTGTTTATAGCCTTGTACGGTTTGTTAAGATCCAGTTTGCTGTTTTTCTTGTCCTGAGGTGGAATGTACACAACAGTCACGATAACAGCTGAAAACTCCCTCGGGAGGTAGAAGGTATTCCAAGACTATCAGGTATTCCAAGACGGGTGAACAGTGGGTCGACACTTCCACCGCACTGGAGTTAGCACACCAGTTGGTGTTGATGTAGAGGCAAACCCCTCCCCCCATCGATTTCCCAGACTCCACTATCCTGTCCGCCCGGTGAATGGAGAATCCATCGAGTTGGATAGCCATGTAGGGTATCTTGTCCGAGAGCCATGTTTCGGAAAAGCAAAGAATGTTGCAGTTTCGAGGGTCCCGTTGGTAGCATATCCCCGCCCCCGGCCCCCTTCCCTCTGCAATGCCGACGTTTCCTCTTGGGTAGCTCGAAAATTGGATTGGAATTACAGAGCGAGCCCAGGGCAGGTGAGTCGAAGTTGAAGCCGGAATTGGGGTAAGTGTCATGTTCGTTTTTAGGATCGGACCAAGGCGCAGCATGGTATGCGTACATTTTTATTTATTTCAAGAATGAAACACTGAACGAAAAAACAAAATAACAAAACAAACCGTGAAGCTATACAAACGAGTGCTGACAGGCAACTACACATAGACAAGATCCCACAAAACACAAAAGGGAAATGGCTACCTAAATATGATCCCCAATCAGAGATAACAATAAACAGCTGTCTCTGATTGAGAACCATATCAGGCCAACATAGAAATACAAAAACCCCTAGACCTACAACAACCCTAGACATACAAAAATCCTAGACAATACAAAAACTAGAGTACCCACCCTAGTCACACGCTGACCTAACCAAAATATAAAGAAAACAGAGATATCTAAGGTCAGGGCGTGACAGTAAGTAACTGCCGATCTGATGTTCAAAAGTTATTGTCGGTTGTAAGAAGTAATAGAGGATACATTTATTGAAAATAAAGTAAAAATAAACAACAAAATAATCACAAAAAAGCTAAGTTGGGTTGGAGGTTGCAAAACAGCTGCCATCCAATACGGCACCATCTTTCTTCAGGATGTAAGTGAGTGTAATATGCTGTGATGGTCAATGAAAACATCAAATTTGACCATAGAAGTAGTAGTTCATGAGGTTCCTGTCAATGAATGGCTGCTGGTAGGTCACTTTTGTACATTTAAGAGCAGACATCCTTTATGCAAAACTGCTAAAGAAAGTGTCAAAAGTTCAGCGGAAGCAATATTCTGCAAACGTTATAAAACACCACAAAGTCCACACTAATCAGGAAAAGGTGAATGACAAAATGACAGAGTAACTATCAGCTCTTTCAAAATCCAAGTAACGATAAAAGAGGTGTTGTTTGCATGAACTCTTAGTCCCATTATATTTTATATCACACATCCGTATTATTGTATGTGACACAATAGATTCTATGTGTATGTAAGACAGTAAAACAGGCCCTTGACTGTTAAACAGGCCCTTGACTGTTAAACAGGCCCTTGACTGTTAAACAGGCCCTTGACAGTTACTGAGTAAATGCTGAAACTGGGGTCAACTTGATACTAGATTTTCTTGGTAATTGTGCCTGAATGTAGCACTATATATTTAGCAAATATACACATTAAAAACAAAGACTACATCAAGTATGGCCATGTTGTGATGGATCCAGACAACAGGCTGTCTGTGTCACCAGAGCTTATGGTTTTATTTCTAAAATGCAGAAGCAACATTATGCTCATAATGTCCAGCTCAGGACTCAGTGGACACAGCAATGGAGGGAGTAACCTGCCATTTGAGAGAGCTGTGGTGGGCACACCAAATTACTGACAGATGCTGTGAGTTGCTTGTCACATGCTCGGCAGTCCAGAGAGGGACATAAACACATGTATATGTCCAGATGTTGATTCAAACAGTCAACACAGAGTTATTACACTGAACCTCAAGCAAACATGAGCTCACCCCACAAAGAGCGAAACCCATTACAGTCATGCAGGCCACAGCCACCCTTTTCAGGGATGGGTTTAGAAGTTGGTGGCCTTTATAGGTAGTCTGGCTCAAGGTCTGTAGGGGTTTAGCCATCTATTCTAAATACTGTTGTCATTGCCATACATGCATAAGCCTGGTAACAGGCTTATGCATCAAGATGCATGACATTATTCCTGGACACCTGGCCAGGCAGCAACAGAACATAGGCTAATTCACTCACATAGAGCTACACTGAGTGTACAAAACATGAAGAACACCTGCTCTTTCCATGACATAGACTGACCAGGTGAATTCAGGTAAAAGCTATGATCCCTTATTGATGCCACTTGTTAAATCCACTTCAATCAGTGTAGATGAAGGGAAGGAAACAGGTAAAAACAAAAACAAAAAAACGTATTTTAAGCCTTGAGACAATTGAGACATGGACTGTGTATGTGTGCCATTCAGAGGATGAATGGGCAAGACAAAATATTTAAGTGCTTTTGAATGGGGAATGGTAGGGGCACTGGTTTGTGTCAAGAACTACAACGCTACTGGGTTTTCACATTCAACAGTTTCCTGTGTATCAAGAATGGTCCACCACCCAAAGGACATCCAGGCACCTTGACAACTGTGGGAAGCATTGGAGTCAACATGGGCCAGCATCCCTGTGGAACGCTTTCAACACCTTGTAGTGTCCATGCCCCGACAATTTATGCAACTCAATATTAGGAAGGTGTTCCTAATGTTTGGTATACTCAGTATATATTGTTGATAGGACTAATTGCAACCTAAAACATCTCTACAAACTATGCTTAAAATCACCAACAAATCTATGGATACTCCCAATAGGCTATTCAAGTTTCAATGTACCCATACAAACACTGATTTGGCTTTCAACCATAATAAGTGGATAGATTGTAGTTAATGAGGAAATATTGCAGCATAGTCACTTAGCCATATAAAGACTATTTCTACCCTCAAAGGAAATGGCAGAACTTCCTCTGGTTACAGATTCCAAATCACATTTTGCTACCTCTCCTCCACCACAGGGAAAAACAGATGTTCCTTGCTTTTGCGCTGCGTTCATGTGCTATTCAGAACTAGGACACTTTGAAACGTAAGACTTGCTATACAGTTGTAGTTATACACGTGCAGTGTTCAACGAATCAGACTTTTGAGTAAGCAATGCGTTGTACTACACACAAACACTTAGCCAACAAACATTGTTTAAAAATGTAGATTTGTTACGTGTTGAATTGTGTGTTTCTTGCACAGAATGTGGATATTTTCCAATGAAAAGCATCTCATGTGAAGTGCCTGTTACAACTGTGTCTTCCAGCTGAACATATGAAGAACTGACGTCACACTTCAAGATACTACACAGTCTGCGCTCCAGACTACATCAGTGTAGTCGTACCGGTTTCGTTCCAGACAACGTCCTTCAAGCTGAAGAGACAACTCCATTCGCCTGTTCTGATTGGAATATACACGTTATTCAAGGTATGTCTGTAACATTTTTCATCATTTATTGGAGTAATCATATTACATTGGTATTTGTAGGCTTCTACGTCAACAGTTGATGAACGAATAAAACAATAGAAATTCTGCACCATCCGTTTTAAAAACTTTGCAAATAAATAGCCAACCCGAGCAACAGTTACATTCATATCATTTGTATGTGTAGCTTATGTCTTATGGTCATGATATACCAGTTGAGGGTAACATTAACTTATTAATAATTTGTAATAAAAATAATTGAATGAATCCATAATTCCTAACAAATTTTAATAAGCAATACTAAATCAATAAATTACTCGTACATGATAAATAGGTAACTTAAGCAGTGCATTTTATAGGCATATTACTCATTATCCAACTAGATGAGAAATATCAACTGAATTACATTTTCTTTTTCATTCTATATGAAAAACCTTCCTTCCTCATTCCATAGTTATATTCCATAGTATACAAGATAGGCAACTGTAATGTGAAACTCTGAACAAATCCTTTTCCTTAATTACTCCCCCCAAAAAAACGAATTATAGAGTGCACATTCTCCAGTTTTATAACGATCTTGGGGTTTCCAAAATGTTCTATCTTTGTGGCTTGTGAGGGCAAGTTAAGGAGATATACCTTAATTAACACATGTGTTGCTAAATTCATGATTCTCAGCACATTTGAAGTGTGTCAGTGAACTCTAGGGGATGTAAATAAGAACAGCAAGGCAGCATGCCTGAAGAGTGGTGAAGGTCATTTATCCTAAGAATAGAACAACATACTAAATATGAAAATATTAAATGGTTTATGCAGATTAGACAATTTTGCACATAATTAATTTACTGCATATTATCAAACTGTCATCTTCTCTGAAAATTAAACATTTTTTTTATTACTCTCTCAGGTTCTCAAACACAATGATGGCCTTAACCACAACTCCTTTGTATCCTGAGATCTGGACAGAGCTGTCTCACAATGACTCATCGCCAGGCAACTCGACAGATGACTATGAGGACTACCCTGACGAGCACGCAGAGCTCCGGCAGTCCCTCAACTTCATGTCCCTCATCGTTTACTGCCTGGCCTTCGTGCTGGGGGTTCTGGGAAATGGACTTGTCATCTGGGTGACGGGATTTAAGATGAAGAAGACGGTCAACACGGTGTGGTTCCTCAACCTGGCTGTGGCCGACTTCCTTTTCACAGCGTTCCTGCCTCTGAGCGTGACCTACACGGCCATGGACTTTCACTGGCCCTTCGGCAAGTTCATGTGCAAGCTCAACTCCACGATCAGCTTCCTCAACATGTTCGCCAGCGTCTACATCCTGGTGGTCATCAGCATGGACAGGTGTGTGTCCGTGGTGCGCCCTGTCTGGGCCCAGAACCATCGGAACATACGCAAGGCATCCTGTATCAGTCTGGGTGTCTGGCTGTGGGCCCTGGTCCTCAGCTCCCCCTACTTTGTCTTCCGGGACATCGGGGCGTCCTACAAGAACGAAGAAATCCTCAACTGCTTCAACAACTTTGCTTTCTCCGATGACTATGACACAAAGGAGGTGGCAGAGCTGCGAGTGTTCCGCCATCAGGCCATGATCGTAACCCGCTTCCTGCTGGGCTTCGTGGTGCCCTTCGCCATCATCGTCACTTGCTACGCCATCATCATCCACCGGCTCAAGAGGAACCGCAACCTGGCCAGCCACTCCGGGCGGCCATTCAAGATCATCGCCGCAGTTATCACAGCTTTCTTCCTGTGCTGGGCCCCCTACCACATCATGGCCCTGATCGAGATGGTGAACAACGCGGCCGCTGAGTTCAGCTACACGTTAGACCACGTCACCACCATCGGGGTCCCCATAGCCACCAGCCTGGCCTTCCTCAACAGCTGTCTGAACCCCCTGCTGTACGTGTTCATGGGCCAGGACTTCAAGGAGAAGCTGCGCAAGTCCATTCTGACGGTTCTGGAGAGTGCCTTCACCGAGGAAGTGTCAAGGTCCAACCACACCTACACAAACTCTGGACTCACAAGCCGTAGCAAGGAGAAGTCCTATTCTGATGCTGAGGTATAGGGTCTTATATTATAATGAGAAAAACGTTATTGACCACATAATCTGGAAATTTGACTTTGGCTTTACGATAACATGATTGACATCCTTTAAAGCAAAGAAAATACAAACATTAGAAGGACCTTGTCATCAAGGTAATTCAATAATGTTTTCAAACAGCTTGACACTTAGTTTAAGGGAAAGTTTAAGGCAGGATTCAAGAATTTGAACGCTGAGCATGTACTCAGTTTTAACAAGGTAAATCTCCAGGACTGAATTCAAATCAAAAAGTTTGATTTCAATAATCTTTTGTGACTCAGAAAATTATGGGTTCTGTGGACACATTTCAGCACTGTTTTTGTATGAGCAATACAGTTACTAATGAGAATGTTGAAAGTGGGGTAGACTGTTAATAGAGAATACTGGATAAGATCAGAATAATTTGTATGATACACACATGTCATTGTTCAAGCTGAATATATAAATGGTCTGTCTTTTCGTTCAAAGCCACTTTTTGTACATGCTTGTTTTTGTAAAGAAATTGGCTAATATTTAACAAGGTGACTATTATCTGTGGTTTAAACTTGTATAGTTTATTATTGAAGGAATGTTGTTTTTCCTTAATACTTTGATGTATATGTTTGTATTTGTATACATTTGTATGTATGTATGATGTTATTAAAGGTTGAATAGATGACTACTTATTCATTTCTATTTTCCAGAAATCTCCTGAAGGCATGACCGTCTCTGCCACATGGTGGCAGCAAAGCTCTGTCACAGTTAGATTAAATGGAAATGTAATTTTGAAAATAAATCCCCCGCCTTGTGTCAAAAATCCCTCCCTATCTATTTAGGATTATCCCTGACATGTTTTTTAATTTACAGATTGTATATCAATTCATACTGTATTGCTTTGACCTGTCCAATGGTATTAGATCAATGATGGAGGAAGCAATTAACAATTTGATTCCCCCTCTCATTTCAACTGGGGTTAAACCTTTTTTTCCAACCATTTCTAGGCCAATTGAACTTCAAGCATTTGCAGCTTTAGAACAGTAAATGTTTTCATGATGATGATGATCATCATCATCACCACCACCACATCATCAACACCTTAATCATAACTGAATTTAACTTGACATTATCAGCTCTTTAATCCTTTCACATTTGTAGAAGTTCAACTTGCTACAGGCAAAATATGATGGTGTCCTTCAAGGTAGCCTGTTTTTATTACTTCAGTCAACCTAGCTATATTTCTGCTTCAGTAGGGTTAAGGCTATAACTGATATTTTGGCAACAATGTATCACAAGAATAGTGGTCAGCCCAGCCACAGTGTACAAGTCTACAAGACAGACTGGTAAAATAATAGCTTATGGAGTGGTCATGAGGTGGGGGTAAGATGGCGTACAGGAAAACATTTAGAAAAGTGGAACATATACTACAAAAGTATGTGGACACCTGCTCGTCGAACATCTCATTCCAAAATCATGGACATTATTTTGGAGTTGTTCCCCCCTTTCCTGCTATAACAGCCTCCACTCATCTGGGAAGGCTTTCCACTAGATGTTGAAACATTGCTGCAGGGACTTTTTTCCTTTCAGCCACAAGAGCATTAGTTAAATTGGGCACTGATGTTGGGGAATAGGCCTGGCTTCCAAATCATCCCAAAGGTGTTTGAAGTGGTTGAGCTCAGGGCTCTGTGCCGGACATTCTTTGTTCTTCCACACCGACCTCGACAAACCATTTCTGTATGGACCTTGCTTTGTGCACGGGGGGTATTGTTATGCTGAAACAGGAAAGGGCCTTCCCCAAACTGTTGCCACAAAGTTGGAAGCACAGAATCGTCTAAAATGTCTTTATATGCTGTAGCATTAAGATTTCCCTTCACTGGAACTAAGGGGCCTAGCGCGAACTATGAAAAACAGCCCCAGACCATTATTTCTCCACCACCAAAATTTACAGTTGGCACTATCTATTCGGGCAGGTAGCGTTCTCCTGGCAGCCCAGATTTGTCCATTGGACTGCCAGATGGGGAAGAGTTATTCATCACTGCAGAGAAGGCGTTGCTACTGCTCCAGAGTCCAATGGTGGTGAGCTTTACACAACTCCAGCCGACGCTTGGCATTGCGCATGGTGATATTAGGCTTGTGTGCAGATTGTCGGCCATGGAAACACATTTAATGAAGCTCCCGACAAACAGTTCTTGTGCTGATGTTGCTTCCAGAGGCAGTTTAGAAGTCTGTAGTGAGTGTTTAACTGAGGACAGACAATGTTTACACGTTACACTTCAGCACTCAGCAGTCCCGTTCTGTGAGATTGTTTGGCCTACCACTTCGCAGCTAAGTCGTTTTTTATTTTTTTAAATTTATTTGACCTTTATTTAACCAGGTAGGCAAGTTGAGAACAAGTTCTCATTTACAATTGTGACCTGGCCAAGATAAAGCAAAGCAGTTCGACAGATACAACGACACAGAGTTACACATGGAGTAAAACAAACATACAGTCAATAATACAGTATAAACAAGTCTATATACGATGTGAGCAAATGAGGTGAGATAAGGGAGGTAAAGGCAAAAAGGCCATGGTGGCAAAGTAAATACAATATAGCAAGTAAAACACTGGAATGGTAGTTTTGCAATGGAAGAATGTGCAAAGTAGAAATAAAAATAATGGGGTGCAAAGGAGCAAAATAAATAAATAAATAAAATACAGTTGGGAAAGAGGTAGTTGTTTGGGCTAAATTATAGGTGGGCTATGTACAGGTGCAGTAATCTGTGAGCTGCTCTGACAGTTGGTGCTTAAAGCTAGTGAGGGAGATAAGTGTTTCCAGTTTCAGAGATTTTTGTAGTTCGTTCCAGTCATTGGCAGCAGAGAACTGGAAGAGAGGCGGCCAAAGAAAGAATTGGTTTTGGGGGTGACTAGAGAGATATACCTGCTGGAGCGTGTGCTACAGGTGGGAGATGCTATGGTGACCAGCGAGCTGAGATAAGGGGGACTTTACCTAGCAGGGTCTTGTAGATGACATGGAGCCAGTGGGTTTGGCGACGAGTATGAAGCGAGGGCCAGCCAACGAGAGCGTACAGGTCGCAATGGTGGGTAGTATATGGGGCTTTGGTGACAAAACGGATTGCACTGTGATAGACTGCATCCAATTTGTTGAGTAGGGTATTGGAGGCTATTTTGTAAATGACATCGCCAAAGTCGAGGATTGGTAGGATGGTCAGTTTTACAAGGGTATGTTTGGCAGCATGAGTGAAGGATGCTTTGTTGCGAAATAGGAAGCCAATTCTAGATTTAACTTTGGATTGGAGATGTTTGATATGGGTCTGGAAGGAGAGTTTACAGTCTAACCAGACACCAAAGTATTTGTAGTTGTCCACGTATTCTAAGTCAGAGCCGTCCAGAGAAGTGATGTTGGACAGGTGGGTAGGTGCAGGTAGCGATCGGTTGAAGAGCATGCATTTAGTTTTACTTGTATTTAAGAGCAATTGGAGGCCACGGAAGGAGAGTTGTATGGCATTGAAGCTCATCTGGAGGGTTATAAACACAGTGTCCAAAGAATGGCCGGAAGTATACAGAATGGTGTCGTCTGCGTAGAGGTGGATCAGAGACTCACCAGCAGCAAGAGCGACCTCATTGATGTATACAGAGAAGAGAGTCGGTCCAAGAATTGAACCCTGTGGCACCCCCATAGAGACTGCCAGAGGTCCGGACAGCAGACCCTCCGATTTGACACACTGAACTCTATCAGAGAAGTAGTTGGTGAACCAGGCGAGGCAATCATTTGAGAAACCAAGGCTGTCGATTCTGCCGATGAGGATGTGGTGATTGACAGAGTCGAAAGCCTTGGCCAGATCAATGAATACGGCTGCACAGTAATGTTTCTTATCGATGGCGGTTAAGATATCGTTTAGGACCTTGAGTGTGGCTGAGGTGCACCCATGACCAGCTCTGAAACCAGATTGCATAGCAAAGAAGGTATGGTGAGATTCGAAATGGTCGGTAATCTGTTTGTTGACTTGGCTTTCAAAGACCTTAGAAAGGCATGGTAGGATAGATATAGGTCTGTAGCAGTTTGGGTCAAGAGTGTCCCCCCCTTTGAAGAGGGGGATGACCGCAGCTGCTTTCCAATCTTTGGGAATCTCAGACGACACGAAAGAGAGGTTGAACAGGCTAGTAATAGGGGTGGCAACAATTTCGGCAGATAATTTTAGAAAGAAAGGGTCCAGATTGTCTAGCCCGGCTGATTTGTAGGGTCCAGATTTTGCAGCTCTTTCAGAACATCAGCTGAATGGATTTGGGAGAAGGAGAAATGGGGAAGGCTTGGGAGAGTTGCTGTTGGGGGTGCAGTGCTGTTGACCGGGGTAGGAGTAGCCAGGTGGAAAGCATGGCCAGCCGTAGAAAAATGCTTATTGAAATTCTCAATTATGGTGGATTTATCAGTGGTGACAGTGTTTCCTATCTTCAGTGCAGTGGGCAGCTGGGAGGAGGTGTTCTTATTCTCCATGGACTTTACAGTGTCCCAGAACTTTTTTGAGTTAGTGTTGCAGGAAGCAAATTTCTGCTTGAAAAAGCTAGCCTTGGCTTTTCTAACTGCCTGTGTATAATGGTTTCTAGCTTCCCTGAACAGCTGCATATCACGGGGGCTAATGCAGAACGCCATAGGATGTTTTTGTGTTGGTTAAGGGCAGTCAGTTCTGGGGAGAACCAAGGGCTATATCTGTTCCTGGTTCTAAATTTCCTGAATGGAGCATGTTTATTTAAGATGGTTAGGAAGGCATTTAAAAAAAATATCCAGGCATCCTCTACTGACGGGATGAGATCAATATCCTTCCAGGATACCCCGGCCAGGTCGATTAGAAAGGCCTGCTCGCTGAAGTGTTTCAGGGAGCGTTTTAAATCAAATCAAATCAAATTTTATTTGTCACATACACATGGTTAGCAGATGTTAATGCGAGTGTAGCGAAATGCTTGTGCTTCTAGTTCCGACAATGCAGTAATAATCCAACAAGTAATCTAACTAACAATTCCAACAAAAAAAACTACTGTCTTATACACAGTCTAAGGGGATAAAGAATATGTACATAAAGATATATGAATGAGTGATGGTACAGAGCAGCTTAGGCAAGATACAGTAGATGGTATCGAGTACAGTATATACATATGAGATGAGTATGTAAACAAAGTGGCATAGTTAAAGTGGCTAGTGATACATGTATTACATAAGGATGCAGTAGATGATATAGAGTACAGTATATACTTATACATATGAGATGAATAATGTAGGGTATGTAAACATTATATTAGGTAGCATTGTTTAAAGTGGCTAGTGATATATTTTACATCATTTCCCATCAATTCCCATTATTAAAGTGGCTGGAGTTGAGTCAGTGTGTTGGCAGCAGCCACTCAATGTTAGTGGTGGCTGTTTAACAGTCTGATGGCCTTGAGATAGAAGCTGTTTTTCAGTCTCTCGGTCCCAGCTTTGATGCACCTGTACTGACCTCGCCTTCTGGATGATAGCGGGGTGAACAGGCAGTGGCTCGGGTGGTTGTTGTCCTTGATGATCTTTATGGCCTTCCTGTAACATCGGGTGGTGTAGGTGTCCTGGAGGGCAGGTAGTTTGCCCCCGGTGATGCGTTGTGCAGACCTCACTACCCTCTGGAGAGCCTTACGGTTGTGGGCGGAGCAGTTGCCGTACCAGGCGGTGATACAGCCCGCCAGGATGCTCTCGATTGTGCATCTGTAGAAGTTTGTGAGTGCTTTTGGTGACAAGCCGAATTTCTTCAGCCTCCTGAGGTTGAAGAGGCGCTGCTGTGCCTTCTTCACGATGCTGTCTGTGTGAGTGGACCAATTCAGTTTGTCTGTGATGTGTATGCCGAGGAACTTAAAACTTACTACCCTCTCCACTACTGTTCCATCGATGTGGATAGGGGGGTGTTCCCTCTGCTGTTTCCTGAAGTACACAATCATCTCCTTAGTTTTGTTGACGTTGAGTGTGAGGTTATCAGCGGGGTGGAGATGTTGTTGCCTACCCTCACCACCTGGGGGGCGGCCCGTCAGGAAGTCCAGTACCCAGTTGCACAGGGCGGGGTCGAGACCCAGGGTCTTGAGCTTGATGACGAGCTTGGAGGGTACTATGGTGTTGAATGCCGAGCTGTAGTCGATGAACAGCATTCTCACATAGGTATTCCTCTTGTCCAGATGGGTTAGGGCAGTGTGCAGTGTGGTTGAGATTGCATCGTCTGTGGACCTATTTGGGCGGTAAGCAATTTGGAGTGGGTCTAGGGTGTCAGGTAGGGTGGAGGTGATATGGTCCTTGACTAGTCTCTCAAAGCACTTCATGATGACGGAAGTGAGTGCTACGCGGCGGTAGTCGTTTAGCTCAGTTACCTTAGCTTTCTTGGGAACAGGAACAATGGTGGCCCTCTTGAAGCATGTGGGAACAGCAGACTGGTATAGGGATTGATTGAATATGTCCGTGAACACACCGGCCAGCTGGTCTGCGCATGCTCTGAGGGCGCGGCTGGGGATGCCGTCTGGGCCTGCAGCCTTGCGAGGGTTAACACGTTTAAATGTTTTACTCACCTCGGCTGCAGTGAAGTAGAGTCCGCATGTTTTCGTTGCAGGCCGTGTCAGAGGCACTGTATTGTCCTCAAAGCAGGCAAAAAAGTTATTTAGTCTGCCTGGGAGCAAGACATCCTGGTCCGTGACTGGGCTGGTTTTCTTCTTGTAGTCCGTGATTGACTGTAAACCCTGCCACATACCTCTTAATACTTCTTAATACTTAACGCCACTCCAGTTATCACTCTTTTTAACAGCGCCCTGTTCCAGAGACGAAAACAAGTCACAGTTCTTGTCCCCAGTCGTGTGGTGCGGATCGCACGCTCCCTCTGGAAGGTAGAAACACAAAAAATGTGCACGATTCCACTGTGAGTCACTTAAACTGACCCAACATTCCCCAACCTCTTTACCACCCAACCTGACACCACATATTGATCTGCCAGAAGGCAAGGATCCATTCTCTCCAAAAATATCCCTCCCACTGGGCCAGAATCTTCTTTGTCATAATCACGATGAGGATCAAACTCTACGTTCTTCACCGCACCTGCCACCGCAGTGAGTGGAGGTCGTTTGACCGCTGACCCATTACGGATGCAAGCAATGAGGCAGTGATCGCTGAGATCTTGGTTGAAGACAGCAGAGGTGTATTTAGAGGGGAAGTTGGTTAGGATGATATCTATGAGGGTGCCTGTGTTTAAGGCTTTGGGGAGGTACCTGGTAGGTTCATTGATAATTTGTTGTTGCTCCTAGACGTTTCAACTTCACAATAACAGCACTTACAGTTAACAGGGGAAGAAATTTGACAAACTGACTTGTTGGAAACGTGGCATACTATGATTGTGCCATGTTGAAAGTCACTAAGGCAATTCTACTGCCAATGTTTGTCTATTGAGATTGCATGACAGTGTGCTCGATTTAATATACTTGCCAGCTTGGCTTGCTTGGCTGAAATAGCAAAATCTACTCATTTCAAGGGGTGTCCACAGACTTTTGTATATATACAGTAGTGTATTATAAGTACATTTGTAATGGGGACAAGCACAAGCCATCTGGAAGATCTGATGAAGGAGAATATGGCGGTCAGGGAAAAAAGGAGAAAAGTGGAACATGTTTTGAATGAATATGGAAAGGTGGATCACACAGAACTTTTGGAAGACCTACAGAAGGAAATTGAATCTGACCAGTGTGAGGATGAATTAACTGCGGTGGCAGGTGCGGTGAAGAGCGTAGAGTTTGATCCTCATCGTGATTATGACAAAGAAGATTCTGGCCCAGTGGGAGGGATATTTTTGGAGAGAATGGATCCTTGCCTTCTGGCAGATCAATATGTGGTGTCAGGTTGGGTGGTAAAGAGGTTGGGGAATGTTGGGTCAGTTTAAGTGACTCACAGTGGAATCGTGCACATTTTTTGTGTTTCTACCTTCCAGAGGGAGCGTGCGATCCGCACCACACGACTGGGGACAAGAACTGTGACTTGTTTTCGTCTCTGGAACAGGGCGCTGTTAAAAAGAGTGATAACTGGAGTGGCGTTAAGTATTAAGTGGATCAACTGGAGATGAAGATTTGTTTGGTGCGACGCAGACCCGGTGGATAACGTGGTGAAACAAAGAAGACACTGTCTGTACTTCTGAGTTTTGATGCAGAGGTTGGATGTGTCAGTTATCCCTTGTTAGCTTTTTTCCTAAATCCATTACGGTGTTTTAGGTGTCAAGCTTATGGTCATGTGGCAGCAGTGTGTAGGAGGGAGATTCCTCGATGTGCGAAGTGTGCAGGAGGACATGAGACAAAGGAATCTGTAGTATCGGTGGAAAAAGTTGTGTGTGGAGAGGTGAGGTGAGGTGTAGAGGTGCCAATGGTGCTGGAGATCAGAGGTGCCCGGTGAGAGAAAGGCAGTTTGAGATTGCCAGCATCAGAGTAGTGCAGGTGTTGTATGCTGAGGCTGTGAAGAGAGTAATACAGGAAGATGGATCCATGTGAGTAGGCTGAGGCCAATAGAGAGTGATAGGAATTACATGTGCTTCAGTAAGGTAGATTTTTTGGGGCATTCATGGCCATGGTTGTCAATTGTACCGCAGGAATGGAATGTAAATTACAGAGGATAGATGTTCTGGTGGCAGCTGCTGAGAAGCACTTAGGTGTACAAGATTTTACTGCAGAAGTATCACAGATGTTTTGAACGATATAGTGTCCTGTCCTCCCAGGCTGCTGGCCCCCATGTAGGATCAGATAGGGCCAATGTAGTGGAATAGTGGTGAGGTTTTAATGAGTACAGGGTTAGTTGGTAGGGCAATTTTTCACAAAGATAATACATTCATACTACAAAATAGAAGGGTGATACACAGCCAATACAGTAGGTGGCGGCATTCACCTATAATATTTGTTTGCGGACCGCCATAATACCAAAGAAAAAGAAGAAGACTAGCCGATGGTCTCCGCCCCTTTCTCCTCCCCTGATTCTTATAATTACTATATAGAAAAAATGGTGCTAACTAGCGGGGAACTGGGTGGATACAACACGATTCACAATGTAACATAAGTGGAGCGATATAAAGAATGGGCAGAGAAAGTCTAACGGACTTTAGAAATGTGGTAAGTACATTCCAGAGTTCGATCCGATACAAGTTATACCTAACCTTGCTAGCTAGCTTTATGAACGGTCAGATAGGCCTCGCGCAATCTACGCTAGCTAAGGTAGTAGTCGCGGTGCCATCATTGCGCAAACAAAAGCGAAGAATTGAGCTAGCTATCTTGCTGCTGTCACTTGGTTGTCTCCTTACAAGCCAGATACAATGCATTTCACACACATGTTCGCATTTCGTTTAAATACATTGTTTTTTTTCTCTCTAACAACGTAGTTAGCTAAATAACTTTTGTAGAGTTGGAGGCGAGCAGCAGCCCGACATTTTGTTGGTATCAAGACAGCTGTCACGATGCTTTAACTCTGGCTCTACACATGCAGAGAATCGCTAACTGACTATGTGGCCATTGGCCAGACTGTCATAAGGGTATCTAGTGAACTTATTTCATATATACAAAAATATATCTGGGCATACAGGGTTGTGAAATGTATCTAGCTAGCTAGCTAGCTAACCCCGTTTAGATAAGAATACAGTTAATGTAGCTACGCAACTTATTCAAAATGGACACTTCTAGTGTATTTTTGAGTATGGATAGCTAGCTAGCTGATTTAGGTAGCTAAGTTGATTGATTTTAAAAATGATCAGCGTTTTCAACTGTTACTGACTTATTTTTCATAACTGTACAAACTACATAACTGTTCTCATGAACTGTAAAGTTAGCTATTTGGTAGAACCTGACCGATATGAGATGTTTGGATCTGCTTTTAGTTTGTAAACGTTCACGATAACCAATATATTTGCCAACATTTATATTATTATAGCTGGAATAAAAAAATCTGTATGGATTGTATTTAAAACAGCTCTACAAAGGTACCTCAGAAAGCTGATTTCATAATTTATTTTTAGGAAAGAACATTTAATGTAAGCACCACATAACATTTAGGAGCACCAGAAAACCAAAACTTTTATTGGGGGGGGTTATTCAAGGGAAAGGAGGATAAACTGCAGAGATTGCAGCAAAAAAATGTGTCTCTGAAGACTGAGCTGCATCATGCTAGCCAGTTGGCAAAACAATGAACTGGACAAGTTTTCTATGTTTTGTTATTTAGATATGTTTTCATTGATTGTAGGGCTGTAGACACTAAATTCTGGTAGTTGTCAATTGAAAGGAGAAACTTAAATGAGCATGGTTACGTGCACACACTACGATTATTGTGGATAGTCAGATTAACATAATAGTTTGTTCTAAACAATACATTTCTCAAATCCTGTTTACATGGACACATTAGAAATCAGGCTACCTGATGGAACTTAAATAAATGCAGAAATTGATAATAAAAAGAAACGTCCCAGCAGTGTGACAGTGTTCATTTTTGCAAAGCCTATTTGATTCGGCTCAAATACACAGCCGGAAAGCCGATTGTAAGCTGTTTACGTGTCCTAATAAATCGAAAGATTGCTCAGAAATCCAAGTGTTTTATTTGGTGCATGCTTACTTCGATTTTGACTGTATGCCGATTAAGATAAGCAGATACGTTTCGAGTTAGGTCAGGGGTTATGGGTAGGATTTAGCGTAGGGATGTCCCAAGGATACCAGGTGGCAATAATCCTCAGTGAACAGTGTCAAGTACTCTCTCACAGCTAGTTAGCTGGCTAGCACTCGTCATGGAAATGGGGGTGGTGAAACGTGAATATGAACCAGTCTCTGACAAGTGTCAGCCAATATATTAAAACTTAGCTACGACACGCTACTTTGTAACATGCTATATCATTTGTACCTATGAAAACATTTGAATGACAGAGCTTGAGGAATACCCTTCGCAAAGATGAAATACAGTGCATTCGGAAAGTATTCAGACCCCTTCCCTATTCCATATTTTGTTACGTTACAACTAGAGGTCGACCGATTACGATTTTTCAACGGCGATAACTATTATTGGAGGACCAAAAAAAGCCGATACCGATTAATTGGCAGATTTTGTTTTATTTATTTGTAATAATGACAATTACAACAATACTGAATGAACACTTAGTTTAACTTAATATAATGCATCAATAAAATCAATTTAGCCTCAAATAAATAATGAAACCTGTTCAATTTGGTTTAAGTAATGCAAAAACAAAGTGTTGGAGAAGAAAGTAAAAGTGCAATATGTGCCATGTAAGAAAGCTAACGTTTAAGTTCCTTGCTCAGAATATGAGAACATGAAAGATGGTGGTTCCTTTTAACATGAGTCTTCAATATTCCCAGGTAAGAAGTTTTAGGATGTAGTTATTATAGGACTATTTCTCTCTCTACGATTTGTATTTCACATACCTTTGACCATTGGATGTTCTTATAGGCACTTTAATATTGCCAGTGTAACAGTATAGCTTCCATCCATCTCCTCGCCGCTACCTGGGCTCGAACTAGGATCACATAGACAACAGCCACCCTCGAAGCAGCGTTACCCATGCAGAGCAAGGGGAACAACTACTCCAAGTCTGAGCGAGTGATGTTTGAAACGCTATTAGTGCGCACCCCGCTAACTAGCTAGCCATTTCACATCTGTTACACCAGCCTAATCTCGGGAGTTGAATGGCTTGAAGTCATAAATGGCGCAATGCTTAAAGCATTGCGAAGAGCTGCTGGCAAAACGCACAAAAGTGCTGTTTGAATGAATGCTTACGAGCCTGCTGGTGCCTACCATCGCTCAGTCAGATTGCTCTATCAAATCATAGACTTAATTATAACATAGTAACACACAGAAATACGAGCCTTAGGTCATTAATATGGTTGAATCCGGAAACTATCATTTCGAAAACAAAACGTTTATTATTTCAGTGAAATATGGAACCGTTCCGTATTTTATCTAACGGATGGCATCCCTAAGTCTAAATATTGCTGTTACATTGCACAACCCTCAATGTTATGTCATAATTACGTAAAATTCTGGCAAATTAGTTCGCAATGAGCCAGGCAGCCCAAACTGTTGCATATACCCTGAGTCTGTGTGCAATGAACGCAAGAGAAGTGACACAATTTCACCTGGTTAATATGGCCTGCTTTTAGCCAAATATGCAGGTTTAAAAATAAATATACTTCTGTGTATACTTCTGTGTATTGATTTTTAAAAAAGACATTGATGTTTATGGTTAGGTGCACGTTGGAGCAACGACAGTCCTTTTTCTCGAATACGCACTGCACCGATTTATATGCAACGCAGGACACGCTAGATACATTTGTAATATCATCAACCATGTGTAGTTATAACTAGTGATTTAAGATGTTTTTTTATAAGTTTAAGTTTAATGCTATCTAGCAACTTACCTTGGCTTCTTACTGCATTCGCATAACAGGCAGGCTCCCCGTGAGGCAGGTGGTTAGAGCGTTGGACTAGTTAACCTAACCGTAAGGTTGCAAGATTCAATCCCTGAGCTGACCAGGTAAAAATCTGTTGTTCTGCCCCTGAACAAGGCAGTTAACCCACCGTTCCTAGGCCATCATTGAAAATAAGAACGTGTTTTTAATTGACTTGCCTAGTTAAATAAAGTTGTAAAAAAAAAAATCTTCAAAATCGGCATCCAAAAATACCTGTTTCCGATTGTTATGAAAACTTGAAATTGGCCCTAATTAATCAGCCATTCCGATTAATCGGTCGACCTCTACTTTACAACCTTATTCTAAAATGGATAAAAACAAAATATAAATCTACACACAATACCCCATAATGACAAAGCGAAATCAGGTTTTTATAAATGTTTGCAAATTTATTTAAAAAAATCAAAACGGATACCTTACATAAGTATTCAGACCCTTTACTATGAGACTCAAAATTGAGCTCAAGTGCATCCTGTTTCCATTGATCATCCTTGATGTTTCTACAACTTGATTGGAGGTGGCCAAGAACCCGATGGTCACAGAGAGCTCCAGAGTTCCTCTTGGAGGTGGTTGTCCTTCTGGAAGGTTCTCTCATCTCTGCAGCACTCCACCAATCAGGCCTTCATGGTAGAGGGGCCAGACGGAAGCCACTCCTCAGTAAAAGGCACATGACAGCCCGCTTGGAGTTTGCATAAAGGCACCTAAAGGACTCTCAGACCATGAGAAACAAAATTCTCTGGTCAGATGAAACCAAGATTGAACTATTTGGCCTGAATGCCAAGCGTCACGACTGGAGGAAACCTGGCATCATCCCTATGGTGAAGCATGGTGGTGGTGGTGGCGGCAGCATGTTTTGGGGATGTTTTTCAGCAGCGGGTACTGGGAGACTAGTCAGGATTGAGACAAAAATCCCCAAATACCGGTGTGCCGCGCTTGAGGCATCATACCCAAGAAGACTCGAGGCTGTAATCGCTGCTAAAGCTGCTTCAACAAAGTACTGAGTAAAGGGTCTGAATACTTACATAAATGTGATATTTCAGTTTATTTTGAATACATTTGCCAACATTTCTAAACTTGTTTTTGCTTTGTATTTAGGGGGTATTGTGTGTAGATTGGGTGGGGACATTTTCGAATAAGGCTGTAACGTAACAAAATGTAGAAAAAGTCAAGGTCTGAATACTTTCCGAATGCACTGTATAACACACCAGTTTTCATGGGCTTCACTAAAGGTCTGTGAGGTTACCAGAGTTTAACGTTCTCAGAACGGCACTTGCTTTACATTCATTGTTTGTCACGATACCCAACACCCTTCCATGGCACTTCAAGTAACAGTATATGGCCGGTGTGCAGTTTTGGCACTTTACTGAGCTGGCAAGCTTCTATCTATTCAGCACTCACCGTAGATGCAGTAACAGTAGGTTCACAGTAGTTCACTCTCCTCTCTGACAGGTTTAGTTGCGTTGGGTGATATTGTCCAGTCTTGCTGTAATGCATTAAGGCAAGTTAAAAGTGTTTAAATAAAGACTAAAGGTATAAAAAAAATTGGGGCTAAAACGGTGCCTAAAAATACAGATTTGCGATTGTTATGAAATAAGCCTATGTAAAGAGCTCCCTCTTCAGGGTAAATAATTAAATGCAAAAATAAGTCAAATTCTATGAAGACCTAGGTGTTTTAACGGTTTATGCTTGCTTTGCTTAGGACCTTACACTGATTTAAGATAATCAGAGGAAAGTGTTTACATGATTAATGCAAAACTCTGAGTATTGCCATAATCAGTTTAAAATTAAGTTATTAGTAGTTCCGGGATGATACCAGTATCGCAATACTCATTAGTAACGTGGAAAGGAAACAAAAACAAAGCATATTTAATTTCTTTAGGAAATCAGCCCTAGTGTTGGAAACAAGCATGATTATGTTGTCATTGAGTCACATTTATTTATTTTCCAAGCTATAGCACACAATATTTCACATCAGGTTTTTAAAGGACCAAAGAGTTTGGTCTGCTTCGTGTCTTCATTTTTACCATGGAAAAAATATTGCAGTAGTGGTATCGTCACAGCCCTAATTATTAGTGTGCATGTAAACGTACTCCATGGTTCTCCTCACTTTTGTCAAGTGATTTTTATGAAATTTAGTTGGTTAGCTAATTTGGATATGTCTCAGACACAAATAGGCCTATGGGAAGCTGCATTTTCCTCAGAGTAGCTACTGTATATGCATTGGTAATCTGTCATTGCTAACATCTTCCATCTGTAAAAATATGATCTGCATTATTCCTAGAGCGGGTACTAAGATAAGATGATTGTACTTGTATGCAATAAAGCCCAGCAATTTTAACGTAGCCTAATGTCTGGAAACCGCATGTTGCTGTGCTCCACTCTAATAGTTTAGCTAGGCCATTTGTGGAACTTTAACAATCTAACAAATATATTTTTTTGTAAAAAAAAAACAGCCAGGCACCAAGCTGCTAGCTATGTAGTGTGTGAGATGGTCTATGAAGATTAGAGGTCGACCGATTATGATTTTTCAACGCCGATACTGATTATGGGAGGACCAAAAAAAGCTGATACCGATTATCAGCCGATTTTTATTTATTTATTTATTTGTAATAATGACAATTGCAATACTGAATGAACACTTATTTTAACTTAATATAATACATAAATAAAATCAATTTAATCAATTTAATCAATTTAAAATAAATAATGAAACATGTTCAATTTGGTTTAAATAATGCAAAAACAAAGTGTTGGAGAAGTAAAAGTGCAATATGTGCCATGTTAAAGCTAACATTTAAGTTCCTTGCTCAGAACATGAGAACATATGAAAGTTGGTGGTTCCTTTTAACATGAGACTTCAATATTCCAAGGTAAGAGGTTTTAGGTTGTAGTTAATATAGTATTTATAGGACTTTCTCTCTGTAGCATTTTGTATTTCATATACCTTTGACTATTGGATGTTCTTATAGGCACTATAGTATTTCCAGTGTAACAGTATAGCTTCCGTCCCTCTCCTCATCCCTACCTGGGCTCGAACCAGGAACACATCGACAACAGCCACCCTCGAAGCAGCGCTACCCATGCAGAGCAAGGGAAACAACCACTCCAAGTCCCAGAGCGAGTGACGTTTGAAACGCTATTCATGCCCACCCCGCTAACTAGCTAGCCATTTCACATCGGTTACACCAGCCATTAGGCTGATAGGCTTGAAGTCCTAAACAGCGCTGTGCTTGTGAAGAGCTGCTGGCAAAACGCACTAAAGTGCTGTTTGAATTAATGCTTACGAGCCTGCTGCTGCCTACCATCGCTCAGTCAGGCTGCTCTATCAAATCATAGACTTAATAATAACATAGTAACACTCAGAAATACGAGCCTTTGGTCATTAATATGGTTGAATCCGGAAACTATAATTTTGAAAACAAAACGTTTATTATTTCAGTGAAATATGGAACCGTTACGTATTTTATCTAACGGATGGCATCCCTAAGTCTAAATATTGCTGTTACATTGCGCAACCTTCAATGTTATGACATAATTACATAAAATTCTGGCAAATTAGTTCGCAATGAGCCAGGCAGCCCAAACTGTTGCATATACCCTGAGTCTGACATAATTTCACCTGGTTAATATGGCCTGCTTTTAGCCAAATATGCAGGTTTAAAAATAAATATACTTCTGTGTATTGATTTAAAAAAAGACATTGATGTTTATGGTTAGGTGCAAGTTGCAGCAACGACAGTCCTTTTTCTCGAATACGCACTGCACCGATTCTATGCAACGCAGGACACGCTAGATAAATTTGTAATATCATCAACCATGTGTAGTTATAACTAGTGAATATGATTTTATGTTTTTTTATAAGATAAGTTTAATGCTAGCTAGCAACTTACCTTGGCTTCTACTGCATTCGCGTAACAGGCAGTCTCCTTGTGGAGTGCAATGAGATGCAGGTGGTTATAGCGTTGGACCAGTAAACTGTAAGGTTGCAATATTAGATCCCCCAAGCTGATGAGGTGAAAATCTGTCGTTCTGCCCCTGAACAAGGCAGTAAACCCACTGTTCCTAGGCCGTCATTGAAAATAATGTGTTCTTAACTGACTTGCCTCGTTAAATAAAGACTAAAGGTATAAAAAAATTTGGGGCTAAAACGGTGCCCAAAAATACCTATTTCCGATTGTTATGAAAACTTGAAATCGGCCCTAATTAATCAGCCATTCCGATTAATCGGTCGACCTCTAATGGAAATATCTTGGGAAGTGAACGATAGAAGTGATGTGACATGCAGCCAAAATGGATGCGCACATTTGCCACACTCAAGGGACACGAATGTTGTCATGGACCTGCTGATTTTTATTTATTTTTTACTCTGTGTAAGCTGTACATGTCCCATATACCTCACTGTAAAGCCGCCTTGAAGGCGCTGTAAAGCACAAGTCTAAATGCTTAGAAGATTGACGGTGCGCGTACCATTCACTTCACTTTTGTCATGGGGAAACCCGTTGGATGGCGTTTTTTTTACTACAAAAAGTGGACTTTCATGTTTTGCATCAGACTGGGTTAAAAAGGAGCATCATTTTAATCATTAGCATGTCCATTTCCTACCAATCTCTGAAATGTGTTTGATAGTTACTGTCACATAAAACTTGATCACTCATCAACCCTTACTGGGTGTGGCGAAAGCTTCTCAAAATGGTTGACCTGAGGGTATTGGAAGCAAAGTAAGGTTTCGATCAAGGTAACTGTTTGACTGCTCTTTTTTTAGGCCGTTTTGATAATAGGAAGAGCTAGTATCTGGACAATACAGGCGTCAATTGTCTCCATCTAATTTGAATGAGACTGAATTAATTTGTTTCAAAAGGTGTCAGCCTTTTTAACAGAATTGAAAGCTGATATAGGAGAGGCTTTGCAGCTCAGGAGAGGCTTGGAAATTTGTAGCATCCAATCATTTGTGTTCCTACTCATGGTGTTGTAATAAAACTGTTATAGTTAGTCAGGACCAGCACCTACACCATATGTTTGGTAAAGTAGTAACTTATTTTTTCTCTTTCAGTTGTTGACCAGACAAAGGAAGAGTTCTACAAAACAAGGTGCTCATGAAGAATGGAACTAACCATGTTTAACATTTAACTTTGATCATTGAACACACCCTAATGGATTACGTAAGCTCTGCTGAACCAGATGTTGATGCCTTCATCTGCACAGAATGTGGGGATGGCTTCAGGCGCTACCTTGACTTGGTTAAACACATTACTGTTCATGAACGACTCAGGACTTATGAACGAACAGATTCATTTTCCCTTGACAGTTTGCCCAATGGGTTTCAAGTTCCCCGTGAGTATGCTCTCCATGAAAATGGAACTTTCATAGTGGTTGACAGATCTGGACCATCAAACAACCCTTCTGTCAAGCAGCCATCTTCAACTCCTTCACCTTATCAGAATTCAAAGACCATTGTACTTACAACTAAGCCAGCCAAAACTGATCTACGTGTTAACACAGTATCTCACTCCCAGTGCCGCAGTGTCTCTCCTCTAAAACAGTACCGATGCGAAACATGTGGAAAATCGTTTAACAACAAGCTGAGTTTACAACACCATCAACAGTATCGGAATTTAGAGCAAGGTTTTAAATGCACGTTGTGTTGCAAGATCTTCAGAGATAAAGAGAGGCTAAGGGAACATCTCCAAGAACATGCCCATGAAATATTTTACTGCTGTGATCAGTGTGGAAAACGCTTTCTGAAACAAGAGACCCTGTATGCTCATCAAAAAGAGCAGCATGGATCGCTGGGGTTCAAACAAATGGGGAAGTCAGACAATAGTCAAGAGAACATAATACAGAAAACATATCCCTGTAAGAAGTGTAATCTGTGTTTTTTCTGGCTCTCCGACATGCAGAGCCACTTACTCAGTCATTCCAAAGACAAACCATTATCTGTGAACTCTTCATCCAAAATCGAGCAACAGTCTCAGAAAGATGAGCGATCACATACCATAGAGTACAGCGACAGCACCCCGACTACCGATGAGACCAAACAGTACAGCAGCGGCACCCCTACTACCGATGTGACCAAACAGTACAGCAGCGGCACCCCTACTACCGATGTGACCAAACAGTACAGCAGCGGCACCCCTACTACCGATGTGACCAAACAGTACAGCAGTGACGCAACTGTCGATGTGAAGACCCACAATGGCAAATCGGATTCCAAAACACCATCCTCTTTCAGACCATACCGCTGTGGTTTGTGTGGAGATCGCTTCCAGCAGTTAACAGACTTGAAGGAGCATCATCTTACCCATCAAACACAGGAAGAAATTGACAAGTTAAATAAGGATTCAGAGTCACAAAGAGTTGTAAAAAAGTGGCAAAGGTATACTCGCATTGAGTGCATCGTAACAAAAGCACCTGCAAGGAAGGGAGGAAGGCCCCCACTTTATAAAAAAGGCTCTGGGACAAAATTGCATCCATGCAAGCACTGCCACCGTGTTTTCAGTCACTCAAGTAGTCTGTCTCGGCACAATAGATCCCACAAGGGGACTCTTCACACTTGTGTTCTCTGTGGGAAACATTTTCCACAACGCTGTGATGTCCGGAGGCATATAGCCATGTATCACAAACCTGAATTAGAGAAGAAACCAAGTCTTAAGTACTTGGCATTGCATTCTAAACCAGATGGTGGTTCCCAATTGAATTCTGATGTGTTGGAACAGAATGTGTCATCTAAAATAAAACCCAAAAAGTCTTTAGACCGTGTTGTTGCAGAATTGGACAGTGACAATGGTGAAGATCAACAAACCACATCTACTGGAGAAGTGTCCGCTGCTCCTAAGGTACGGAGGAACTACAAGTGTGACCAATGTGGGAAAAAGTTTGGACTGCTGTGTGTGTACCAACGGCATTTGCGGTACCACAAAAGGGAACCAGGTAGTGAAATGGTTAAGTGCCCTCACTGTCCAAGTCGCTTCCGGAGTTCTTCTGCTCTAAGACGCCATCTTGAGATTCACCCAAGTCAGTCAAGGGGGGAAATGGACATGGAAGGACGGGCATCTCCCACTGCTGACTCCAATCCAGACCTGGACTCTGACCAAGACAATGTAAAGGATTTAGTGGGTCATGGGGACATTGACGATGTCAAGGGTGGGAATGGTGAAAAAATTGGTCCAGCAGAGGTGCTGTACGAATGCACTGAGTGTACAGAGACTTTTTCCTCCCTGCAGAAGTTTCTGAAGCACCAGAGTTCTCATGGGTCCGATAACCTTGGCTAATGGAAACTATGCATGGTATTTATATCCGGAGGTCCGAACCCTAACTTGAGATCAATGCACATACCACATATTGTTGCACTGTTATGCAGACCTCAATTCATGATTTACGAAAGTCCGAGTTACGTGCACGTCTCAAGTTAGGATTCTTGCCTTGATGATGGAGCAGTTTAACAAGTGTTTAAAAATTATTTTTTTAACAATGACTTGAGGAACTACAACCAGTATGGTTCTTGGGGTGGGTGGGTCATTCATTCTGAACCAGAGTAGGATGACATTGATGTAGCACTGCATAGATCAAGATGGTGACTTAAGAACTGGGAATTACTGAGATTTTTTTATGTATTTTCTACAATCATGTGAATTTGAGGTTAGTTTTGTATCAATGTTTTAGATTGTTTTGGTTACTTCAGTTAAACCTTTGACAATACCCCTGGAAATGCCATGGGAATAATGCCTTAATATGCTCATTATTGAAGCTAGTAGTCGAGCACAATTTGCTAAAGACCCATGGACCCATGCAAACCGTTAAGATGGTCTGCGGTAACAATGACTGTCCATTTTGTAAAGTAATTAGAAATGTTTTTTTTTTTTTTTTTTTACATGTACATTTCCATTGGGATTTCACTTAAACTATTTAAGAGATTATTTATTTGCAATTGCCAAGCCTTTACATCCATGGTGTCTTTCTCAAGATCAGAAAACCTGTCAAGGTGAGATGTTCCCAAACTACCAGACCAGGAATGTTGGTATCATTTTGAAAGGCTTTCTCATGCATCGTCTTTTCACTATATTGTGGCCATGTCTCTCAATTCACAAACTGGTTCTGTTATCTAGATCCGTGGTTCCCAATGAGGGGTACTAAGACCTCTGGGAGTACTTAGCCTATCCACAGTGGGTACTTGAGAAGACTCATGAGACCATAGGCCTAGTGTAAAATGCACATGAGGGGGTACTTCAGGGGTTGTCTGGGCAGAGCAAAATTCAGTTGGTGGTACAGTAACCGAAAAAGATTGGGAACCACTGCCCTCTGATTTCTGCTGCCAGTCCTCCGGGTGGCCAAGGATCTGTTAATGCATGATCACGTTTTTCCTTAGGACACGACAAGGTCCAGTGAGGTCCAGCAAGCCACACGTAGCATTGTGATGTAAATTAGCCTTTTCAAATGGAACTGTTGCTTCCTTTACTGCCTTCCAAACAAATGCATTGGCCCTGATTTTATGCCATTAAAGTTGAAAACATTTATTTTTTCCTAGAAATCAAAGATTGACCTTTTTTAAATGACCCATCAGTCATGGTTTTCAACTAATGATGAATGTGATATGGTGGAAATGTCATTTTTGTGACTTTCCAACTCGTGGTAGGCTAGATATTTTTCTGCCAGTGCTTTGTTGCCTACACACTGGAATGTTCATCCTATTCAAGTTATAAGAGAAGCACCATGTCTAAGATTCATAGGATGATGGTTTATATCAATTATATACACTGCTCAAAAAAATAAAGGGAACACTAAAATAACACATCCTAGATCTGAATGAATGAAATATTCTTATTAAATACTTTTTTCTTTACATAGTTGAATGTGCTGACAACAAAAATCACACAATGATCAATGGAAATCAAATTTATCAACCCATGGAGGTCAGGATTTTGAGTCACACTCAAAATTAAAGAGGAAAACCACACTACAGGCTGATCCAACTTTGATGTAATGTCCTTAAAACAAGTCAAAATGAGGCTCAGTAGTGAGTGTGGCCTGTATGACCTCCCTACAACGCCTGGGCATGCTCCTAATGAGGTGGCGGATGGTCTCCTGAGGGATCTCCTCTCAGACCTGGACTAAAGCATCCGCCAACTCCTGGCAGTCTGTGGTGCAACGTGGTGTTGGTGGATGGAGCGAGACATGATGTCTCAGATGTGCTCAATTGGATTCAGGTCTGGGGAACAGGCGGGCCAGTCCATAGCATCAATACCTTCCTATTGCAGGAACTGCTGACACACTCCAGCCACATGAGGTCTAGCATTGTCTTGCATTAGGAGGAACCCAGGGCCAACCGCACCAGCATATGGTCTCACAAGGGGTCTGAGGATCTCATCTCAGTATCTAACGGCAGTCAGGCTACCTCTGGCGAGCACATGGAGGGCTGTGCGGCCCCCCAAAGAAATGCCAACCCACACCATGACTGACCCACCGCCAAACAGGTCATGCTGGAGGATGTTTTAGGCAGCAGAACATTCTCCACGGCGTCTCCAGACTGCCACGTCTGTCGCATGTGCTCAGTGTGAACCTGCTTTCATCTGTGAAGAGCACAGGGCGCCAGTGGCGAATTTGCCAATCTCTGGCAAATGCCAAACGTCCTGCACGGTGTTGGGCTGTAAAGCACAACCCCCACCTGTGGACGTCGGGCCCTCATACCACCCTCATGGAGTCTGTTTCTGACCGTTTGAGCAGACGCATGCACATTTGTGGCCTGCTGGAGGTCATTTTGCAGGGCTCTGGCAGTGCTCCTCCTTGCATAAAGGTGGAGGTAGCGGTCCTGCTGCTGGGTTGTTGCCCTCCTACGGCCTCCTCCACATCTCCTGATGTACTGGCCTGTCTCCTGGTAGCGCCTCCATGCTCTGGACACTACGCTGACAGACACAGCAAACCTTCTTGCCACAGCTTGCATTGATGTGCCATCCTGGATGAGCTGCACTACCTGAGCCACTTGTGTGGGTTGTAGACTCCGTCTCATGCTACCACTAGAGTGAAAGCACCGCCAGCATTCAAAAGTGACCAAAACATCAGCAAGGAAGCATAGAAACTGATAAGTGGTCTGTGGTCCCCACCTGCAGAACCACTCCTTTATTGGGGGTGTCTTGCTAATTGCCTATAATTTCCACCTGTTGTCTATTCCATTTGCACAACAGCATGTGAAATTTATTGTCAATCAGTGTTGCTTCCTAAGTGGACAGTTTGATTTCACAGAAGTGTGATTAACTTGGAGTTACACTGTGTTGTTTAAGTGTTCCCTTTATTTTTTTGAGCAGTGTATAAGATAGGATGTAGTCTCTCGACTATAAAGAAACATCATGGCAGGTTCAGACTTCTAAATGGATCTGTGTTGAACACAAGCAATTCAGTAGATCAGACTTGTTCAGAATCATGTAGCCAGAAGGATAGAGGTGTCTTTGGGGGGGGGAAAGGAAAATTGCCTCTTTATGACCAGCGTGATCTTGTTCCAGAAACATCTGCCCAAATGCTCAGTCTGGTGGATCAACGAGTCAAACTTGGCCTTTGTTAGCCAATACAGAAAGCCTGGGAGAAACTACCAGTGCAAAGGCATTGATTGGTTAAATCTGCTTAATCTACAAACCAATCATCTTCCACAAACACTTCCCCATAACCTCGCAGTTGTGTGATTTGCTCAAATTAAATGATGACAAATACTTTACTCAAGTCACTGAACCGTTCATATCCCAGGCTTAGATGCACTTTGCGCAATAGCCTGGGGACAAGGTTATGAAAAGCGTCACTGTCCTTTGCACTGAATTGATTTAGCTATTATCTGGTTAACAGTACACGGAATAAGGAATTGAGTGCCGGTTAACAAACTATGCATGATATTATGCATTTAATTACCTCGCTAGTTACAGGTCACGTCAATGTGCCATCCAGGGTTGTCTTCATTACGTCTTACAACTTTAACAGTTTACCGTTTAAGAACCAAAAGGAACGGTGAGGGCCCAACTGAAGTTGAAAAATGTTGAGTTGGAGTGAACGGTTTCAAACGGTTTGCAACAGAATCGGCGTAATTAATATACCCCAGGTAGGTTTGTATTGAATTGCTAATGTACTTTTCCATTCTGGAAAATGCCATTCTGAGCAGAGGAACACGGCCATTGTTTCCACAGCCGCAAAAGTCCGCGCACATGACTCATTGACATACAGGATGAAATCAAGTCCTGGAGCATTACCTATTGCTTCCCAAAAGCAATGAATGTCCTGTGCAAAGCAAGGGAAACAACGACCACAACACTTGCATGATGGACTGACTAGCTCACCACCAACAAGCTAGCGATTCCACATCGGCTACATAAGTGTCTATGTAAAGGACGTGTAAGTGAGCATGAATTTCTCCTGATTAGGCTTGCACAGAGGCTCGGACCTTTGCCTTACTAGCACACTTACTAGCCCTCCTGAAGTGTCTTACCAGTTGGAGGATTGCAAAAAAATATATATTTGCTGGCAGAAGTGGGGACACTTCAGGCTGAGAGTAATTTTCACACATGCCCATGTGCTACGCTCGCCCATCAAACTTACTCAATAGTGACCCCAGTGCAACTATAGACCTGTGTCACGGCACCATTGTAAAGGACAAGTACCACTTTCTCCTGATTTGGCTCACACGAGGCTCAAACCCAGGATACCTGCCTTGCTATCCCACGTGACTGCCCTCCTGAAGTGTCTTACCAGTTGGCGCCATGAAAAAAGCTAACTATTCACTGGTGCAAGTATGGATAGTTCAAGCTGAGGAGTAAGTTTCACACACCCCCATGTGCTAAATCCACAAATTAGACTTTCACGTAAATCATTCATTAACGCCAATGGGAGACTTACAGAGACATTTGTTTTAAGGGTACGGATCTCAAGGCTGAGTAACCTTATTTACTTTTCTACAATCATTGTTTAGCTTGTATGAACTTTGAGACCTGTCTTTACACCGATAATCAATTGGTAGTGAGTCAAGAAAGTGTTGGGTTTTCTCCACACGATCAGTCAAAAGCACACTTCATTCCAAGAAGCTATGCTGATCATCATGGATGCACCCACTTTAACTTACTGTACCCAAATTCAATCAAGCGGTTTCATCCATATGATGGTGACAGTATGCTTGTAGGCCTGTATTTTTTAATTTTTTTTTTACTGATGTTACATTTATTTGTGTCATTGTCCCTCATGATGTCCATACCCAAGGTACATGCTGACCTCCGGGTTAGAGCAAAAAAACAAATGTGGATAGCAGTTCTGCAGCACGATGGCCACCTACTGGTGACGTGATGCACTGTGCATTCTATGATTAGTATGAAAAGTGCATTTGTTACTTGCATTGAACACATCAGCTCCTCCCGTTTTACCTGCCTTGTGTTATTTGTCCAATAGACACATTCATCATTGAACCTCTTACAGATCTCGCCTTGTTCATGAATATGTCCAATTTGTGGCCTTGTCAAACCAGCTTCTAAGGATAGATCGACTCAAGATTTGTTTCCTCTTAAATCAACTGTAAATGGCATATTGGTTTGCAGAACCATACAGTCCAAACTATCTCCGGTCATACCACTGGCTATCGTTTCATTGGAGTTACATATAGTATTACACAATTCCTATTGTTTATGCCATATATTGGCCCTCAATTTGTATCTTAGGAAGAGAGTCTAGTATTATTTACCAAACCCAATAGGCTTAGTTCTTAACTGGATTGATTTGACAGAATGCTTTACATTAAGGGGTAGCTTAGTTGTTGGTTAAAGAGTGGTGTGTACAGGTCCTTGACAACCCATGATGTTCTCAACCCTTAATGTAGACTTTATCTTATCAACGGCACCATTCCAACCTATTGCTTGGTTAAATATCATGGATTTGCAGTTGGTTTTGGAATAAACATACCCCAAAAGACAGTAAATAGCAGTAACTGGTCTTATGGTAAGGCTCTTACATGTGGCCCAGGCTTGCTCATAGAAGACATGAGTGGTTTCCCTTTCTTTTTTGTACAAATTCTACTATATGCTTGAAATACTGTCCTTACTAGGACATGGCATGTAATTTTGGTATTTCACTTCACTGGTATGATGTAAAGTGGTGCCGTTGCTGGAGCCCATTAAAAAAAACAAAGCCACCATTTTGTCTCCAGTCTTTCTTGATTCTTGCAACCAAGATGGTGGCAACTAGGCAGAAGCAATCCAGGGCAGACCTAAAGCAGGGACACTGCTGGTTGTTGTTCTGCTATGTAGACCAACCTAAGGGCTGCTCTGAAATTGAGGTGGGATTACACATTTGGTTCTTAATAACAACATAAGTGGGCAGAGCAACACAGGACAGCAGAGTAGTCGCCTGCTTTTGAGCGAACTGAGTCATGGCACTCTCCGCAGTAGCAGCCGTCGTCCTGCACGCATAGTGATCACACAGAAGCCTTGATGCACGCGGCAGGATGTGCGCAGAAGCTGTACTGCGCAGCCATAGAACGTGTAGGGCGGGTACTTGCAAGGTTCTCCTTCCTTTTCATTGGTTCTAATAGCATAGAGTCATAAATGTTCCCGGGGTTCGGGCACATTGTGTGATTCGATAAAGAGAAAAACAAGAAAAAATATATATTTCTGAAAAACGACCAAATTATCAATATGTTCACGGAAATGTCTAGCTAGGTAGTAACCTAAAGCATCGAGGGACCGGAGATAACAACAGGAGTCAGGACGGCGGTACGCAAAACTGCATTGCCTGGTGAGTGCGGTTCTGAATTGAGTTCTAGATTAGAACCATTGTAGTTTGTGGTAGTAGCTAGTTAGCTAGCCTGCCTGGAGGCAGTAGATGATAATTGCCAAGCGAACATAAGCACATTTTAAGCATTGCAAGGGATGTTACCCTTTCCACTGGCATGAAAACATTATTTCGAGTTATTTGGTTTGAGTGGTTAGTTAAATGCATGCTTCTTCAGACATTCTGCTTTCTGACGACCTGGCTGGGGCTTCACCCCTACCCACTGGGCATAGACCATACGTCAATTCAGCGTACATTCCACGTTGGTTGAACGTAATTTCACTGAAATTACGTGGAAACAACGTTGATTTAACCGGTGTGTGCCCAGTGGCAGTAGGTAAGGTCTAACGTTATTGTAGTTGCTAGTAAAAGTACATTAGCAATTCAATACAAACCTACCTGGGGTATATTAATTACGCCGATTCTGTTGCAAACCGTTTGAAACCGTTCACTCCAACTCAACATTTTTCAACTTCAGTTGGGCCCTCACCGTTCCTTTTGGTTCTTAAACGGTAAACTGTTAAAGTTGTAAGACGTAATGAAGACACCCCTGGATGGCACATTGACGTGACCTGTAACTAGCGAGGTAATTAAATGCATAATATCATGCATAGTTTGTTAACTGGCACTCAATTCCTTATTCCGTGTACTGTTAACCAGATAATAGCTAAATCAATTTACTTAGATCAAGTTTCACGTTTCCTCAATGTTTAGGAGGTAGAGATAGGCATGGGTACATGTTGAACTTGCAACCCATGTAGGTAGATGTGTGATGGAAATGCTGCTACACTGGGATTATTGTAGTAAATTCCATTTATTTTTGGCAGTAGACAACCTCAACTGATTCTAGCCAAATTATATCTTATTTCTGCATGTAGAAAGCGGGAACATATTTTTGTCACATACAGTGTAGGTCTAGTTACTACCCCTAGTTACATTATTGATGTTATGATGCTAATGTAAGGAAATCAAACACTCCTGCCATTATAAAATTGTGTTTCTGAGTATGCAGCTTAACTCTCTTGATAAATAGTTCAGATACGTTCATGCTGCTTTTCTGCTTCAACACCCGTGTTAAACTAGTTGTATACACCTTGATGTTATACCAGGCGTATACACCCTGATCCATGTCAGAGTAGATACGTCGGTGCCATGGCCCAGTGGGACATGGGTGCCAACCTGCGTAGATGGAAACAAGTCTGAGCCTATTGGGTAAAAAATTGTCAAAGACCCCTGCCACCCCAGTCATAGACTCTTCTCTCTGCTACTGCATGATGGCAAGTGGTACCGGAGTGCCAAGTCTAGGACAAAAAGGCTTTTCAACAGTTTTTAACCCCAAGCCATAAGACTCCTGAACAGGTAATCAAATGGCTACCCGGACTATTTGCATTGTGTGCCACCTCCGAACCCCGCTTTTTACGCTGCTGATACTCTCTGTTTATCATATATGCATAGTCACTTTAACTATACATTCATGTACATACTACCTCAATTGGGCCGACCAACCAGTGCTCCCGCACATTGGCTAACCGGGCTATCTGCATTGTTTCCTACCCTCCAACCCCTCTTTTACGCAACTACTACTCTCTGTTCATCATATCTACATGTACATACTACCTCAATCAGCCTGACTAACTGGTGTCTGTATGTAGCCTCGCTACTGTATATAACCTGTCTTTTTACTGTTTTATTTCTTTACCTACCTATTGTCTACCTAATACCTTTTTGCACTATTGGTTAGAGCCTGTAAGTAAGCATTTCACTGTAAGGTCTACACCTGATGTATTCAGCTCACGTGACAAATAAACTTTGATTTGAGTTGGCTGGGTGTCCTTTGGGTGGTAGACCATAATTGATACACGGGAGAGTGTTGAGCGTGAAAAACCCAGCAGCGTTGCCGTTCTTGACCAACTCAAACCGGTGCGTCTGGCACCTACTACCATACCCTGTTCAAAGGCACTTAAAAGGCACACACATCTTTTGTCTTGCTCGTTCACCCAGTGGACTTCCATCTTATACGCAGTGGCGAACTTAGCATGTAAATCTTGGTGGGGCACTTTTTTTCCCTTCAATGCATGACAGCATGCCAACAGTAAACAATACATTGCACTATAACGGTGACAAACGGTTCCCACAAACTGTTAGGGCCTACAGAAAGCTTTCCCAACTGCAGTCCCAACACTGTACCACTGCAACACCTGACTATCAGCGGAGCCTTGTCTGGCAGCGAAACAGATAATTCAGCCTAATTTACTGCCTTTAAAAAAAAAAGCAGCTAATATGGCTGACTTGCTTTTCTATTGACAACTGAGATGGCATAAGGGGACAACAAGCGGATAAGAGGCAATCCGTAATTGCGATTTTAAGACATTAATGTGCGAGCTAGGACAGATGTAGTCAATGTAACTATTTGTTCAGCACTTTGAAATGTACAGCGACAGAATTCAGACCATGGACCTTTCTTACAGTGTTCTCCCTGTACACCAAGTCAGAACTACAGGATAAATAAAGGGGGTTATAAGCAAACAATGAAAACTTACAATATTCAATGATGACTTTTCTCTAAAACAGGCTATAGGCTACATGTGCACCACCAAGTCAGAACAGTAGGTGGAATTAAGAGTGGTGAATAAACCAAACTATTAGGGTGAGGCACCTGGGCTACTAACAGCTTACTACACAACATACACTTAGTATTACTTTTAAAGGTCGATCAATTATGATTTTTCAACGCCGATACCAATTATTGGAGGACCAAAAAAGCCGATACTGATTAATCGGCCAATTAAAAAAAAATCTGTTTTTATATATATATATATACACACACATTTTTGTAATAATGACAATTTCAACAATACTGAGTGAACAATGAACACTTATTTTAACTTAATGTAATACATAAATAAAATCAAGTTAGTCTCATAACATGAGAACATATGTTAAAACAAACCACCAGATTTCATGAGTCTTCAATATTCCCAGTTAAGAAGTTTTAGGTTGTAGTGCAGAAAGCAGAGCTTGTCTTCATGGTCCCCTGTCAGTCTGCTCCTCCACTTATCATAAATGATCCCCACCTCACTGAACACTCTTTGCACTGGACTTCAGCCCTGCCCTCTTGGCTTCCAAAGATTCTAGCGTAGAGGCTGTCCACCAGACTGGGTGGCTGATCTACCTGGACTCTTTGCTCTTTTGCACCTGGATCTGGGTCCTCCTCTTCACTCGCCCCATCTGCTGTGGCTCTGGGATTTGGTTTCCTTAGTAGGTCAGACTCCTCCTTCAGCCACTCTTTTGTTTTCTCTAGTGCTGTCCCTGAGGTGAAGGCATAGCTCTTGTAATGTAGATCCAGGACAGTTGCCAGCACCAGGCACTTTGTCTCCTCTGCCTTGGAGAACCTCCTTGTCAGACTGTCCATCATGGTCTTCCGTAAAGTGTTGATGCCTTGAGTAGAAGAACCCTCCTGCTGCAGCTTCAGCAGCAACACACTGGGGATGATGCATGCTGCTGTAGAGTTGGAGTGGCTCATCTCCACGGTCACCTCCTCCATTAGGTGCCAGAGTCTCAATTAGGTTAGAGACAATGTCCCATTGTGCAGCAGACAAACTGCTGATGTGTCCGTATTCACCTGCATATACATTCAATGCACGCCTCTGTTCAAACATCCTCTGCAACATCTGTAGTGTTGACTTCCAGTGAGTTTGAACTGCTTGCATGATGCTGTGTTTGGGAAGGCCAAGCTCTTCCTGAATGGCCCTCAGCCTTTGTTTGGCCAGTACAGCTCTTCAACATGGCAATAATGTCTAGCACAGCTCTCTGACTGGATAGTCCATAATTGATTACAAGCTGTAGGGTGTGTGCACTGCAGCTGAAGTCTGGAAGCTCTGCCAGTCTCAAACCTTTCACCATGTTTGCCCCACTGTGTCTGAGGACCAGCACTACACGTTCTGTGTGGATTTCCCAGTATTCCAACATGGTCAAAAACATCTCTCTGATGTAGTTTCCTGTGTGTGATCCATTCATAGTCTTGACATTCAGCACAACCTGCTTTCTTGTCCAAACATTGTCAATGAAATGTCCAGTAAGGCTCATCGGGGACTCTAGTGCCTGACCAGAGGTCAGTTGTGAATGCCATGTGTGGAGCGTTGACTGGTGACACCAGATTCTTCACATTCATCACAACTCTTTCATGTGTTTTATCTTGCATTTCTGTGCTAAATAATTTTTCATCTGTACCGGAGTTCAGCAAGAGTAATCAGCCGCTGAAAACCAACGTCAGACACCACTGTGAATGGCTGGATGTCAGTGTCAATCATCTCAATAATTGCTACATCCATCTTCTTGGCCCTTTGGATCTTTGTCCTGCCATTTTGCTTGCTTATTAAAAAGTTATAAGATTGTAGCCTGCGATGTGTCTATCACTTTTTCCTTGTGAAGAATTTGCGTTAGCTTTTTTCATCATTACTTTCTTATGGGCTTTTAGATGGTTGTTCTTAAGGTGATTCCACAGGTTTGTGGTATTTTTTTGATTTAGCCGTTGCAGACCACATGCGTACATCTTCATCACAAATAAGACACCTTGCTTTCCCTGATGCCAATTCCATGTAATAGTCCCACACTGGTGCTCTGCTTTTCTCTGCCATCTGTAAACACACACAGAGCTCTGAAG
Organism: Oncorhynchus tshawytscha; assembly: GCF_018296145.1. NCBI lineage: Eukaryota > Metazoa > Chordata > Actinopteri > Salmoniformes > Salmonidae > Oncorhynchus > Oncorhynchus tshawytscha. The sequence goes on along the minus strand of NC_056431.1, from coordinate 8,871,734 downwards.
TGACAATGATACTGAAGAGTCTGCTTAGGAGACAAATACTCTCAACTGTTTGAATAAAAATAGAGTTTAAGTTACCTGTGATGAATGTTGAAAACAAAAACTGTAATTTCTATATGCAGGAAATCCTATTTTAATAATGGGAATGGTAAGAATTGACTACCAAAGTGCGAGTCATAATTCCCATGACACCTTCTAGCAAAATCTGAAAAGCGGTTCCTTCATTATTTTATTCCATCGGATATTTTTAGATTGACTTAAAATAAGGTCTGTGTTTCGTGCAGGCTTACACACCACCTTGCCAATTTTATAACTGTGTAGATATCCATAGGACAAGGTAAACTGATCAATATTGGCTAAATATAAGCGAAGGTAATTTTTTTTGTAGAGTGGATTTATGAAAATATCTTGACAAACGTTACCTTATCCTAGTGAGATTTACACGGGTATCAAAACGCCGAGGTGGTTTAAGCCTGAACGAAACACAGACCTTATTTGAAGTAGATCAAGACATTCTCTATGGAAGACATGAACGGTAAAATAACGAAGGAACCCCTTTCAAGTTCAGTCGCAAGTTATTACAGGAATTATAACGTTGACTATTTTCTCTCTAAACCATATACCTTTGACTATTACCACCCCTCAGTCAGACTGCTCTATCAAATATCAAATCATAGACTTAACTATAATAAACACACAGAAATACGGGCCTTCGGTCAAATCCGGAAACTATCACCTCGAAAACAAAACTTCTATTCCGTTCCATATTTTATTTAACGGGTGGCATCCATGAGTCTAAATATTCTTGTTACATTGCACAACCTTCAATGTTATGTCATAATTACGTAAAATTCTGGCAAATTAGTTCGCAAAGAGCCAGGCGGCCCAAACTGTTGCATATACCCTGACTCTGCGTGCAATGAACGCAAGAGAAGTGACAATTTCACCTGGTTAATATTGCCTGCTAACCTGGATTTCTGTTAGCTAAATATGCAGGTTTAAAAATGTATACTTGTGTATTGATTTTAAGAAAGGCATTTTGGTGTTTATGGTCAGGTACACGTTGGAGCAACGAGAGTCGTTTTAACGAATGGCACGCATCGATTATATGCAATGCAGGACACGCTATATAAATTTGTAATATCATCAACCATGTGTAGTTAACTAGTGATTATGATTGATTTTCATAAGATAAGTTTAATGCTAGCTAGAAACTTACCTTGGCTTACTGCATTCGCATAAACAGGCAGGCTCCTCTTGGAGTGCAATGTAATCCGGTGGTTAGAGTATAGGACTAGTTAACTGTAAGTTTGCAAAATTGAATCCCCCGAGCTGACAAGGTAAAAATCTGTCGTTCTGCCCCTGAACGAGGCAGTTAACCCACTGTTCTTAACTGACTTGCCTAGTTAAATAAAGGTGTAAAAAAATCGTCCAAATCGTTGTCCAAAAATACTGATTTCCGATTGTTATGAAAACTTGAAATCGACCATTCCGATTAATCAGTTGATATCTAATGACTTTCTTAGCTACAGTATACATATCTCCCTGGCATGTTACATCATTTATGCAGCAGCATACAAGAGATTTTTGGGCTCAACTTGTCCTGTGCTCACTTGAACAGGAAGGTGGCACAGCGGTCCTTCGCGGGACATTTTGTCATCAAAATCTGGCGTTCTCTGGATTTATGGGCCTTTCAAGACAACTGGGAACTCGGAAACAAACCAGGTTGAATCAAGAAGGTGTCAGTGATCTTCAGGTCGGAGCTCTAGAAATAGGCCCGACTTCCCGATTTGGCATTCCGAGTTGAATGACCGTTCAAACGTATTTTCCCAGTCTGATCTAGTTTTTTCTAGAGTTTCCAGTTGTCTTGAACTCACTGAAGTCTGAGATTTCCCGGTCCCGCATTTCCAGTTGTTTTGAACGCGGCAGAAGTCATGCTGGATTGACAGCATGACCAACGTTGAATGTTTATCCTTTTAGGCTTGGAAAAGAGACCCTTAAACTTGGACCATACACCCACTCCACTGAATAGCAGGTTAGTGATTGCTTGCAGTTAGCCACTGATTCCTTCCAAAACACTCTGTTGAATTAGTGATTTCCAACTTGTCCAATGTTTATGCAGAGCGATACGGCCATCTTTGCCATCGGTCCAAACAATTAGCCAAGCAAGGGAAGTTGGCAACGTAATCCCCTCAGCCCTCATTTGTGATCGAGTTTGCACTCGCTTCGCGTTCCTAGGAAACTATGCAGTTTTTTTTACGTGTTATTTCTTACATTAGTACCCCAGGTCATCTTAGGTTTCATTACATACAGTCGAGAAGAACTACTGAATATAAGATCAGCGTCAACTCACCATCAGTACGACCAAGAATATGTTTTTCGCGACGCGGATCCTGTGTTCTGCCTTACAAACAGGACAACGGAGTGGATTCCATGCAGCGACCCAAAAAAACGACTCTGAAAAAGAGGGAAACGAGGCGGTCTTCTGGTCAGACTCCGGAGACGGGCACACCGTGCACCACTCCCTAGCATTCTTCTTGTCAATGTCCAGTCTCTTGACAACAAGGTTGATGAAATCCGAGCAAGGGTAGCATTCCAGAGGGACATCAGAGACTGTAACGTTCTTTGCTTCACGGAAACATGGCTCACTGGAGAGACGCTATCCGAGGCGGTGCAGCCAGCGGGTTTCTCCACGCATCGCGCCGACAGAAACAAACATCTTTCTGGTAAGAAGAGGGGCGGGGGCGTATGCCTTATGGCTAACGTGACATGGTGTGATGAAAGAAACATACAGGAACTCAAATCCTTCTGTTCACCTGATTTAGAATTCCTCACAATCAAATGTAGACCGCATTATCTACCAAGAGAATTCTCTTCGATAATATAATCACAGCCATATATATCCCCCCCCAAGCAGACACATCGATGGCTCTGAACAAACTTTATTTAACTCTCTGCAAACTGGAAACCATATATCCGGAGGCTGCATTCATTGTAGCTGGGGATTTTAACAAGGCTAATCTGAAAACAAGACTCCCTAAATTTTATCAGCATATCGATTGCGCAACCAGGGCTGGAAAAACCTTGGATCATTGCTATTCTAACGTCCGCGACCATATAAGGCCCTGCCCCGCCCCCCTTTCGGAAAAGCTGACCACGACTCCATTTTGTTGATCCCTGCCTACAGACAGAAACTAAAACAAGAGGCTCCCACGCTGAGGTCTGTCCAACGCTGGTCTGACCAAGCTGACTCCACACTCCAAGACTGCTTCCATCACGTGGACTGGGAGATGTTTCGTATTGCGTCAGATAACAATATTGACGAATACGCTGATTCGGTGTGCGAGTTCATTAGAACGTGCGTTGAAGATGTCGTTCCCATAGCAACGATTAAAACATTCCCTTACCAGAAACCGTGGATTGATGGCAGCATTCGCGTGAAACTGAAAGCGCGAACCACTGCTTTTAATCAGGGCAAGGTGTCTGGTAACATGACCGAATACAAACAGTGCAGCTATTCCCTCCGCAAGGCTATCAAACAAGCTAAGCGTCAGTACAGAGACAAAGTAGAATCTCAATTCAACGGCTCAGACACAAGAGGCATGTGGCAGGGTCTACAGTCAATCACGGACTACAGGAAGAAATCCAGCCCAGTCACGGACCAGGATGTCTTGCTCCCAGGCAGACTAAATAACTTTTTTGCCCGCTTTGAGGACAATACAGTGCCACTGACACGGCCTGCAACGAAAACCTGCGGTCTCTCCTTCACTGCAGCCGAGGTGAGTAAGACATTTAAACGTGTTAACCCTCGCAAGGCTGCAGGCCCAGACGGCATCCCCAGCCGCGCCCTCAGAGCATGCGCAGACCAGCTGGCCGGTGTGTTTACGGACATATTCAATCAATCCCTATACCAGTCTGCTGTTCCCACATGCTTCAAGAGGGCCACCATTGTTCCTGTTCCCAAGAAAGCTAAGGTAACTGAGCTAAACGACTACCGCCCCGTAGCACTCACTTCCGTCATCATGAAGTGCTTTGAGAGACTAGTCAAGGACCATATCACCTCCACCCTACCTGACACCCTAGACCCACTCCAATTTGCTTACCGCCCAAATAGGTCCACAGACGATGCAATCTCAACCACACTGCACACTGCCCTAACCCATCTGGACAGGAGGAATACCTATGTGAGAATGCTGTTCATCGACTACAGCTCAGCATTCAACACCATAGTACCCTCCAAGCTCGTCATCAAGCTCGAGACCCTGGGTCTCGACCCCGCCCTGTGCAACTGGGTACTGGACTTCCTGACGGGCCGCCCCAGGTGGTGAGGGTAGGCAACAACATCTCCTCCCCGCTGATCCTCAACACTGGGGCCCCACAAGGGTGCGTTCTGAGCCCTCTCCTGTACTCCCTGTTCACCCACGACTGCGTGGCCACGCACGCCTCCAACTCAATCATCAAGTTTGCGGACGACACAACAGTGGTAGGCTTGATTACCAACAACGACGAGACGGCCTACAGGGAGGAGGTGAGGGCCCTCGGAGTGTGGTGTCAGGAAAATAACCTCACACTCAACGTCAACAAAACTAAGGAGATGATTGTGGACTTCAGGAAACAGCAGAGGGAACACCCCCCTATCCACATCGATGGAACAGTAGTGGAGAGGGTAGCAAGTTTTAAGTTCCTTGGCATACACATCACAGACAAACTGAATTGGTCCACTCACACAGACAGCATCGTGAAGAAGGCGCAGCAGCGCCTCTTCAACCTCAGGAGGCTGAAGAAATTCGGCTTGTCACCAAAAGCACTCACAAACTTCTACAGATGCACAATCGAGAGCATCCTGGCGGGCTGTATCACCGCCTGGTACGTCATCTGCTCCGCCCTCAACCGTAAGGTTCTCCAGAGGGTAGTGAGGTCTGCACAACGCATCACCGGGGGCAAACTACCTGTCCTCCAGGACACCTACACCACCCGATGTTACAGGAAGGCCATAAAGATCATCAAGGACATCAACCACCCGAGCCACTGCCTGTTCACCCCGCTATCATCCAGAAGGCGAGGTCAGTACAGGTGCATCAAAGCTGGGACCGAGAGACTGAAAAACAGCTTCTATCTCAAGGCCATCAGACTGTTAAACAGTCACCACTAACATTGAGTGGCTGCTGCCAACACACTGACACTGACACAACTCCAGCCACTTTAATAATGGGAATTGATGGGAAATGATGTAAATATATCACTAGCCACTTTAAACAATGCTACCTTATATAATGTTACTTACCCTACATTATTCATCTCATATGCATACGTATATACTGTACTCTATATCATCGACTGCATCCTTATGTAATACATGTATCACTAGCCACTTTAACTATGCCACTTTGTTTACATACTCATCTCATATGTATATACTGTACTCGATACCATCTACTGTATCTTGCCTATGCAGCTCTGTACGATCACTCATTCATATATCCTTATGTACATATTCTTTATCCCCTTAAACTTGTGTCTATAAGGTAGTAGTTTTGGAATTGTTAGTTAGATTACTTGTTGGTTATTACTGCACTGTCGGAACTAGAAGCACAAGCATTTCGCTACACTCGCATTAACATCTGCTAACCATGTGTATGTGGCAAATAAAAACAAATTGATTGATTTGATTTGAAATGTACAATTCTGCTCACTCCGGGGCCTGAAACGCCCCAAAATTCAATCCGCAATAATTGTACATCTGCTAAGAAAAGTCTGCCAAAACCTTACACTTGTATGTTGGTTTCTTTTATATTGATATTGGTTTAAGTAAAAACAAATGTGAGTAAGTTAGAAATTGTGCTACTAATGTACATGATGGCACGAACACGTATCATGAAAGTAATGTTTTTGTTAGGTTCGCTTTCGGATATGTCAGGGAAAGTTGTATGATGTAACATCACACTTGTACATTTGTAATTTTCCTTTTACCTGATATTGTTGGATGGCTTGCATTCATTGTCAGCGGATGCCTCGTCTTCTAGCAAAGATATGAAATACAGTCATAATTGACTGTAGCGCATATAAAGCACACACAACCGCTACCGGTGGTACCATCATGACTTAAACAACCGTGGGACGAAATAGTGACACATTTCCGGGCATGGGCGATCCATTTAAAATTCCTTCATTTTTCCCTCGCACCTTGCCCTGCAAGTGTCATCTCATTATACGCCATGGTACGTCATCATGGTACGTCACTTAATTTGAGGGGAGAGGATGTGTCTTTTACGTGTTTGGAATGCAGCCTATGCATGCCTCAAGGTAGGGTTCAGGTTCAGATTGCAGTTCCGTCTGGCAGACGTCCCAAGAGTGCATGAGAGCGAGTGCACAACTTTGTTTGAGAGCGACTAGTTTGTTGCAGAAAGTTGCATATAACCGGCTAGAGTATTTTGTTTAATAAAGAAAATGTTGGGTGTATTTACTGACGGCCTGTATACAGTTGAAGTCTGAAGTTTACATACACTTAGGTTGGAGTTATTAAAACTCTTCTTTTTTTTTACCACTCCTCAAATTTCTTGTTAACTTGTTATGGCTGCAATCCCGATATCGGGATACGTGTCATCAACAACCGCTGAATAGCAGAGCGCTACATACAATATAAATATTTAGATTCATGAAATCACAAGTGCAATATAGGAAAACAGAGCTTAGCCTTTTTTGAAATTATGCTTTATAGCGAAAGCAATCCAAGCGTTTATCGATCGCACGATAAAACATTAAGTACACTTAGCATCAGGTAGCTCGGTCACGAAAATCAGAAAAGCAATCAAATTAATCGTTTACCTTTGCTCTTTGGATGTTTTCACTCACGAGCATCCCAGTTACACAACAGATGTTCCTTTTGTTCCATAAAGATTATTTTTAGATCCAAAATACCTCTGTTTGTTTTGTTGCGTTATGTTCAGAAATCCACAGGAAAGAGCGGTCACGACAACGCAGACAAATTCCAAATAGTTTCCATAATGTCCACAGAAACATGTCAAATGTTTTTTATAATCAATCCTCAGGTTGTTTTTAAAAAATATATAATTGATAATATATCAACTGCAAATGTCTTTCACAGTAGGAGAGGGAAAAGCAATACCTATCCAAACTCTGTTGCGCGAGCAAAACTCATGTGACCACTTGACGCAATGTTATCGTTCTGGCTCATTTTTTCAAAATAAAAGCCTGAAACTATGTCCGAAGACTGACACCTTGAGGAAGCGATAGGAAAAGGAATCTTGTTCATATCCCTTTTAAATGGAGTAAAGGGAGGCTATGGAACATGGAGTTTTCAAAATAGAAGCCACTTCCTGCTTTGATTTTCCTCAGGGTTTCGCCTGCAATATCAGTTCTGTTATACTCGCAGACAATATTTTGAAAGATTTGGAAACTTTAGAGTGTTTTCTATCCAATACTAATAATAATATGCATATATTAGCAACTGAGACTGAGGAACTGGCCGTTTTACAATGGGCACCTTTTCATCCAATCTACTCAATACTGCCCCTGCAGCCATAAAAAGTTAACAAGCTCATTCGTATGTTTTTTAAAATGACAAGTCATTGTAAATACAAATACCACGGTTGGTATGCAGGGACTCATTTGATTATAGAACCATCTGATGAGTGAAGATCCATCGGAAACAATTTTAAGAGATACACACATTTTGTTTTACCCGTATTAAGCACAAGTTTTATATCAATAAGGGCTTCCCGCACAACTGCAAAATCAGACTGTAGCCATGTCACAGCCAAGTCAAAGGTCAGTCGGGGCAATCGTACATAAATGTATCATCCACATACAGATGAAATGTACAATATAACAGATTGAGCAATAGCATTTATATAAATAGTGAAAAGAACAGGTCCTAGTACTGACCCCACCTTTTTATGTACTTCAAGAAAGTTGGACTTAACTCGGGCCATCTTTATTGATGGGGTTATCACTGAAAAAAAATCATGAAACCGAGAGCAGGCATCACAAGCCCAATCGAGGACAACTTATTCAATAAAATAGCACGATCAACAGCAAACACTTTTGACAAGTCAAGTAAAATTTTACTTACTCATATGCGCCAAATACAATAGGTGTAGACCTTAGCGTGAAATGCTTACTTACGAGCCCTTAACCAACAATGCCGCTAAGAAAATATAGTTAAAATATTTACTAAACAAAGAACAACGAGGCTATATACAGGCGGAACAGGTTAGTCAAGGTAATTTATACATGTAGGTCGGGGTAAAGTGACTTGGTGCTCTGGTACCGCTTGCCGTCCGGTAGCAGAGAGAACAGCCTGACATCGGTGACTGGAGTCCATAAACAAGGTAGCACAAAGATCTACATTTAATTCTCCCGCCTTATGTCAGCTCACTGGTCACCATAGCAGCACCCACCCATAGCACGCGCTCCAGCAGGTACAGTGCCTTGCGAAAGTATTTGGCCCCCTTGAACTTTGCGACCTTTTGCCACATTTCAGGCTTCAAACATAAAGATATAAAACTGTATTTTTTTGTGAAGAATCAACAACAAGTGGGACACAATCATGAAGTGGAACGACATTTATTGGATATTTCAAACTTTTTTAACAAATCAAAAACTGAAAAATTGGGCGTGCAAAATTATTCAGCCCCCTTAAGTTAATACTTTGTAGCGCCACCTTTTGCTGCGATTACAGCTGTAAGTCGCTTGGGGTATGTCTCTATCAGTTTTGCACATCGAGAGACTGAAATTTTTTCCCATTCCTCCTTGCAAAACAGCTCGAGCTCAGTGAGGTTGGATGGAGAGCATTTGTGAACAGCAGTTTTCAGTTCTTTCCACAGATTCTCGATTGGATTCAGGTCTGGACTTTGACTTGGCCATTCTAACACCTGCATATGTTTATTTTTGAACCATTCCATTGTAGATTTTGCTTTATGTTTTGGATCATTGTCTTGTTGGAAGACAAATCTCCGTCCCAGTCTCAGGTCTTTTGCAGACTCCATCAGGTTTTCTTCCAGAATGGTCCTGTATTTGGCTCCATCCATCTTCCCATCAATTTTAACCATCTTCCCTGTCCCTGCTGAAGAAAAGCAGGCCCAAACCATGATGCTGCCACCATCATGTTTGACAGTGGGGATGGTGTGTTCAGGGTGATGAGCTGTGTTGCTTTTACGCCAAACATAACGTTTTGCATTGTTGCCAAAAAGTTCAATTTTGGTTTCATCTGACCAGAGCACCTTCTTCCACATGTTTGGTGTGTCTCCCAGGTGGCTTGTGGCAAACTTTAAACGACACTTTTTATGGATATCTTTAAGAAATGGCTTTCTTCTTGCCACTCTTCCATAAAGGCCAGATTTGTGCAATATACGAGTGATTGTTGTCCTATGGACAGAGTCTCCCACCTCAGCTGTAGATCTCTGCAGTTCATCCAGAGTGATCATGGGCCTCTTGGCTGCATCTCTGATCAGTCTTCTCCTTGTATGAGCTGAAAGTTTAGAGGGACGGCCAGGTCTTGGTAGATTTGCAGTGGTCTGATACTCCTTCCATTTCAATATTATCGCTTGCACAGTGCTCCTTGGGATGTTTAAAGCTTGGGAAATCTTTTTGTATTCAAATCCGGCTTTAAACTTCTTCACAACAGTATCTCGGACCTGCCTGGTGTGTTCCTTGTTCTTCATGATGCTCTCTGCGCTTTTAACGGACCTCTGAGACTATCACAGTGCAGGTGCATTTATACGGAGACTTGATTACACACAGGTGAATTGTATTTATCATCATTAGTCATTTAGGTCAACATTGGATCATTCAGAGATCCTCACTGAACTTCTGGAGAGAGTTTGCTGCACTGAAAGTAAAGGGGCCGAATACTTTCGCAAGGCACTGTATATCTCACTGGTCACCCCCAAGCCAATCCTTCCAGTTCTCTGCTGCCAATGACGGGAACGAACTGTGAAAATCTCTGAAGCTGGAGATTCTTACCTCCCCAACTAGCTTTAAGCACCAGCTGTCAGAGCAGCTCACAGATCACTGCACCTGTACATAGCTCATCTGTAAATAGCCCTTCTACCTCGTCCCCATAATTTATTTATTTATCTTGCTCCTTTGCACCCCAGTATCTCTACTTGCACATTCATCTTCTGCACATCCTACAATTCCAGTGTTTATTAATTGCTATATTGTAATTACTTTGCCACCATGGCCTATTTATTGCCTTACCTCTCTTATCCTACCTCATTTGCACATGCTGTATATAGATTTGTTTTCTACTGTATTATTGATTGTATGTTTGTTTATTCCATGCATAACTCTGGTATGTGTCGAACTGCTTTGCTTTATCTTGGCCAGGTCACAGTTGCAAATGAGAACTTGTTCTCAACTAGCCTACCTAGTTAAATAAAGGTGAAATAAAGTTACAAAATAAATTTGTTTAATCTCCTTTGGCAGTGATTACAGCCTCAAGTCTTCTTGGGTATGACACAACAAGATTGTCACACCTTTATTTGTGAAGTTTTCCCATTTCTCTCTGCAGATCCTCTCAAGCTCTGTCAGGTTGGAAAGGGAGTGTCACTGCACAGCTATTTTCAGGTCTCTCCAGAGATGTTCGATCAAGTTCAAGTCCAGGCTCTGGCTGGGCCACTCAAGGACATTCAGAGACTTGACCCGAAGCCACTCCTGCGTTGTCTTGGCTGTGTGCTTAGGGTTGTTGTCCTGTTGGAAGGTGAACCTTCACCCAAATCTGAGGTCCTGAGCACCCTGGAGCAGGTTTTCATCAAAGATCTCTGTACTTGGCTCTGTTCATCTTTCCCTGAATCCTGACTAATCTCCCAGTCCCTGCCTCATAATCAAATCAAATGTATTTTTAAAGCCCTTTTTACATCAACTGATATCTCAAAGTGCTGTACAGAAACCCAGCCTAAAACCCCAAACAGCAAGCTATGCAGGTGTAGCAGCACGGTGGCTAGGAAAAACTCCCTAGGAAGGCCAGAACCTAGGAAGAAACCTAGAGAGGAACCAGGCTATGAGGGGTTGCCATTCCTCTTCTGGCTGTGGAGATTATAACAGAACATGGCCAAGATGTTCAAATGTTTATAGATGACCAGCCGGGTCAAATAATAATAATCACAGTGATGGTTGAGGGTGCAACAGGTCAGCACCTCAGGAGTAAATGGCAGTTGGCTTTTCATAGCCGACCGTTCAGAGTATCTCTACCGCTCCTGCTGTCTCTAGAGAGTTGAAAACAGCAGGTCTGGGAGAGGTAGCACGTCCGTTGAAAAGGCCAGGGATCCATAGCCGCAGGCAGAACAGTTGAAACTGGAGCAGCAGCACGGCCAGCTGGTCTGGGGACAGAAGGGTGTCATCAGGCCAGGTAGTCCTGAGGCATGGTCCTAGGGCTCAGGTCTTCTGAGAGAGGGAAAGAAAGAATTAGAGAGCGTACTTAAATTCGCACAGGACACCGGATAAGACAAGGAATACTCCAGATATAACAGACTGACCCTAGTCCCCCGACACATAAACCTCTGAGGCATAAATACTGGAGGCTGAGACAGGAGGGGTCGGGAGACACTGTGGCCCCGTCCGACGATACCCCCAGACAGGGCCAAACAGGCAGGATATAACCCCAGCCACTTTGCCAAAGCACAGCCCCCACACCACTAGAGGAATATCTTCAACCACCAATTTACCATCCTGAGACAAGGCCGAGTATAGCCCACAAAGATCTCTGCCACAGCACAACCCAAGGGAGGGCGCCAACCCAGACAGGAAGATCACGCCAGTGACTCAACCCACTCAAGTGACGCACCCCTCCTAAGGACGGCATGGAAGAGCACCACTAAAGCCAGTGACTCAGCCCCTGTAATAGGGTTAGAGGCAGAGAATCCCAGTGGAGAGAGGGGAACCGGCCAGGCAGAGACAGCAAGGGAGATTCGTTGCTCCAGTGCCTTTCCGTTCACCTTCACACTCCTGGGCCAGACCACACTCAATCATAGGACCTACTGAAGAGATGAGTCTTCAATAAAGACTTAAAAGTTGAGACGTAGTCTGCGTCTCTCACATGGGTAGGCAGACCATTCCATAAACATGGAGCTCTATAGGATAAAGCCTTACATGGGTTTGCTCCTACCTGGGCTTGCTCCAGCTGTTTGCTTAGAAATTCTAGGGGCCGTTAGGAGTCCTGCGTCTTGTGACTGTAGCGTACGTGTCGGTATGTATGGCAGGACCAAATCGGAAAGATGGGTAGGAGCAAGCCCATGTAATGCTTTGCAGTTTAGCAGTAAAACCTTGAAATCAGCCCTTCCCTTAACAGGATGTCAGTGTGGAGAAGCTAGCACTGGAGTGATTCAAATTCAAGTAATGTTCAAATTCTTTGGTTCTAGTCAAGATTCTAGCAGCCGTGTTTAGCACTAACTGAAGTTTATTTGGTGCTTTATCCGGGTAGCCGGAAAGTAGAGCATTGCAGTAGTCTAACCTAGAAGTAACAAAAGCATGGATTAATTTGTCTGCATTTCTGGACAGACAGTTTCGGATTTTTTGCCATGTTACGTAGATGGAAAAAAGCTGTCCTTGAAACAGTCTTGATATGTTCGTCAAAAGAGAGATTAGGGTCCAGAGTAACGCTGAGGTCCTTCAGTTTTATTTGAGACGACTGTACAACTATCAAGGTTAATTGTCAGATTCAACAGAAGATCTCTTTGTTTCTTGGGACCAAGAACAAGCATCTCTGTTTTTCTGAGTTTAATAGTAGAACATTTGCAGCCATCCACTTCATTGTGTCTGGAACACAGGCTTCCAGCGAGGGCAATTTTGGGGCTTCACCATGTTTTGTCGAAATGTACAGCTGTGTCTCATCTGCATAGCAGTGAAAGTTAACATTGTGTTTCCGAATGACATCACCAAAAGGTAAAATATATAGTGGAAAACAATAGTGGTCCTAAAACGGAACCTTGAGGAACACCGAAATTTACAGTTGATTTGTCAGAGGACAAACCATCCACAGAGACAGAGATCTTTCCGTCAGATAAGATCTAAACCAGGCCAGAACTTGTCCGTGTAGACCAATTTGGGTTTCCAATCTCTCCAAAAGAATGTGGGGATCGATGGTATCAAAAGCAGCACTAAGGTCTAGGGGCACGAGGACTGATGCCGAGCCTCGGTCTGACGCTATTAAAAGGTTATTTACCACCTTCGCAAGTGCAGTCTCAGTGCTATGGTGGGGTCTAAAACCTGACATGAAGCGTTTCATGTACATTGTTTGTCTTCAGGAAGGCAGCTTTTTCATTTTTTTTGAGAGGGATGAGTTTTTTTGGGGGGGGGGGTCAAGATTTGGCTTTTTCAAGAGAGGCTTTATTGCTGCCACTTTCAGTGAGTTTGGTACACATCCGGTGGATAGAGAGGCATTTATTATGTTCAACATAGGAGGGCCAAATACAGGAAGCAGCTCTTTCAGTAGTTTAGTTGGAATAGGTTGCAGGTTTAGAGGCCATGATTATTTTCATTGTTGTGTTAAAAGATGTATAGTACTAAAACACTTGACTCTGGAAGAGTTGTGCAGACTCGGGACAACTGATCTTTGGAGGAATACGCAGATTTAAAGAGGAGTCTGTCATTTGCTTTCTAATGATCATGATCTTTTCTTCAAAGAAGTATATGAATTTGTCACTGCTGAAGTGAAAGCCATCCTCTCTTGGGGAATGCTGGTTTTTAGTTAGCTTTTCGACAGTATCAAAAATACATTTTGGATTGTTCTTATTTTCTTCAATTAAGTTGGAAAAATAGGATGAACGAGCAGCAGTGAGGGCTCTTCAATACTGCACAGTACTGTCTTTCCAAGCTAGTCGATAGACTTCCAGTTTGGTGTGGCACCATTTCCGTTCCAATTTTCTGGAAGCTTGCTTCAGAGCTCGGGTATTTTCTGTATACCAGGGAGCTAGTTTCTTGTGACAAATGTTTTTAGGGGTGCGACTGCATCTAGGGTATTGCGCAAGGTTAAATTGAGTTCCTCAGTTAGGTGGTTAACTGATTTTATTACTCTGATGTCCTTGGGTAGGCAGAGGGAGTCTGGAAGGGCATCTAGGAATCTTTGGGTTGACCAAGAATTTATAGCACGACTTTTGATGATCTTTGGTTGGGCTTTGAGCAGATTATTTGTTGCGATTGCAAACGTAATAAAATGGTGGTCCGATAGTCCAGGATTATGAGGAAAAACGTTAAGATCCACAACATTTATTCCACTAGACAATACTAGGTCCAGAGTATGACTGTGGCAGTGAGTAGGTCCAGAGACATGTTGGACAAAACCCACTCAGTCGATGATGGCGCCGAAAGCCTTTTGGAGTGGGTCTGTGGACTTTTCCATGTGAATATTAGTCACCAAAAATTAGAATATTATCTGCCATGACTACAAGGTCCGATAGGAATTCAGGGAACTCGGTGAGGAACACTGTATATGGCCCAGGAGGCCTGTAAACAGTAGCTATAATAAGTGATTGAGTGGGCTGTGTAGATTTCATGACTATAGAAGCTCAAAAGACACAAACGTTTTTTTTTTGTAAATTGAAATTTGCTATCATAAATGTTAGCAACACCTCTTCCTTTGCGGGATGCGCCGGGATATGGTCACTCGTGTAACCAGGAGGTGAGGCCTCATTTATCACAGTAAATTCATCAGGCTTAACTTGTTAGGGAGGATGTTCCCTCGGGGGGATCAAATCAGCGGGTAGTCAGCGGATATTTTAGAGCGTCACTGATCGTTTTTCGTTAAAATTCAAACTTTCATTAAAACACACAAGCAAGGTATTGAATTAAAGCTACACTCGTTGTGAATCTAGCCACCGAGTCAGATTTGTAAAATGCTTTTCGGCGAAAGCATGAGAAGCTATTATCTGATAGCATGTAACACCCCAAAAGACCCGTAGAGGATGTAAACAAAAATAATTAGCGTAGTCGGCGCTACACAAACCGCACAATAAAATATAAAACATTCATTACCTTTGACCATCTTCTTTCTTGGCACTCCTTGATGTCCCATAATCAATACTGGGTCTTTTTTTGGATTAAATCGGTCCATATATAGCCTAGATATCGATCTATGAAGACTGTGTGATAAACGGAAAAAAATAGCGTTTCATAACGTAACGTCATTTTTTAAAAGTTAAAAAGTCGACGATAAACTTTCACAAAACACTTCGAAATACCTTTCTAATGCAACTTTAGGTATTACTACACGTCAATAAGCTATAAAAATCATCAGTGGGCGATGTAAATTCGATAGCCTGCCGTGTGGAAAAATGTCCGGAAAAAAATACAGACAATGCCTCGGGTTGGTGGTCGGAGAGAATCGGTTCCCTTTGGTCGGATCTACCAAGAATCAATTCAGATTCAAATGAGGAGACTCTATACATCCTGTGGAAGCTGTAGGTACTGCAAGCTCGGCCCCATATATTACGGTTCACCTTTAACAATTCATGGAAGTGGCGCATGGATATTTTTTTCCATCTCCAGTGATCAGATTTTCCTGCGCTTTTCGATGAAACAGACGTTCTGTTATAGTCACAGCCGTGATTTAAACAGTTTTAGAAACGTCTGAGTGTTTTCTATCCACACATACTAATCATATGCATATACTATATTCCTGGAATGAGTAGCAGGGCGCTGAAATGTTGCGCGATTTTTAACAAAAAGCTGCGAAAATTCGCAGCATCCCAAAGAGCCATGTTTCAATCAGGCCAATCGCATCAAGATCATGATCAGTGATTAGTTCATTGACTATAACTGCCATGGAAGAGAGGGATCTAACATTAAGTAGCCCTATTTTTACATGTAATCACAATCTCTTTCAATAATGGCAGGAATGGAGGAGGTCTTTATTCCAGTGAGATTGCTAAGGCGACCACCGCCATGTTTAGTTTTGCCCAACCTAGGTCGAGGCACAGACACGGTCTCAATGGGGATAGCTGAGCTGACTACACTGACTAGTCTAGTGGCAGATTCCACTAAGATGGCAGGTTGGCTGGCTGGCTAACAGCCTGCTGCCTGGCCTGAACCCTATCTCATTGTGGAGCTAGGGGAGTTAGAGCCCTGTCTATGTTCGTAGTTAAGATGAGAGCACCCCTCCAGCTAGGATGGAGTCCGTCACTCCTCAACAGGCCAGGCTTGGTCCTGTTTGTGGGTGAGTCCCAGAAATAGGGCCAATTATCTACGAAATTATTTTAAACCGCTCGATTGAGTTGAGACTGCTGTAGTGCTCATCACTCCCCCTAACTGGGAGGGGGCCAGAGACAATTACTCGATGCCGACACATCTTACTAGCTGAAGATATGTTGCGCTTTGTGACCTCTGACTGTTTCATCCTAACATCGTTGGTGCCGACGTGGATAACAATATCCCTATACTCTCTACACTCGGTGCTGGCAAAAGCTAAAACTGGCATCTTCAGATTAGCCTTAATGTCGGTAGCCCTGCCCCCTGGTAAACAGTGTATGATTGCTGGATGATTTGTTTTAAGTCTAATACTGCAGGTAATGGAGTCGCCAATGACTAGGGTTTTCAACTTGTCAGAGCTAATGGTGGGAGGCTTCGGCGTCTCAGACTCCTTAACGGGAGGAGTAGAGACCAGAGAAGGCTCAGCCTCTGACTCCGACTCGCTGCTTAATGGGGAGAACCGGTTGAATGTTTCTGTCGGCTGAATGAGTGACACCGGTTGAGCATTCCTACAGCATTTCCCTCCAGCCATGAGAAAGCTGTCCGGCTGTGGGGACTGTGCGAGGGGATTTAAGCTACTATCTGTACTTACTGGTGGTACAGACACCGTTTCATCCTTTCCTTCACTGAAATGACCCTTGTCTAACGATTGTGTCTGAAGCTGGGCTTGCAGCACAGCTATCCTCACCGTAAGGCAATCGTTCTCTTGTATATTAATAGTACCGCGACTGCATTTAGAAGGCATCAAGTTAATATTACTACTTAGCTTCGGCTGGTGTAGGTCCTGACAAACCACGTCCAGATAAAGCATCCGGAGTGAAAAAAGTTTAATGAAAAAAAAGTAGAGCGAGGGGAAAAATTGAAAATATATAAACGGTAAGTAAAACCGTAAAGTTGTCAGGTAGCAAAGTAAGGTTAGCAACAAAACGCACAGCAGCACGTAAAACAAGTCTGCAAGTTGTGACTGGAAATGACACTTTGACGCAATGAGTGAAGCTTTCTCAGGTGTCCAAAGAATGGATACCTCGTGGGATCCTCCTCATCACATTCAGGCCAAAGAGTTCAGTCTTGGTTTCATCAGACCAGAGAATCTTATTTTTCATGGTCTGAGAGACCTTTAGGTGCCTTTTTGCAAACTAAGCGGGCTGTCATTTGCCTTTCACTGAGGAATGGCTTCTCTCTGGCCACTCTTTCACGGGGGCAATGCAAGTCTTCCGGGAAGCCATTTGATTAGCTGTTCAGGACTCTTATGGCTTGGGGTAGAAGCTGTTTTGGATGTCGACTTGGCTCTCTGGTACCGCTTGTCGTGCGGTAACATAGACAACAGTCTATAACGAGGGGGGCTGGAGTCTGACCATTTTTAGGGCCTTCCTCTGACACCGCCTGGAATAGAGGTCCTGGATGGCCGGAAGCTTGGCCCCAGTGATATACTGGGCCGTACGGCGGAGGCCGAGCAGTTGCCATACCAGGCAGTGATGCATCCAGTCTAGGATGCTGTTGTCCAGGTGGGAAGGGGCAGTGTGTAGAGCAATAGAGATTGCATCATCTGTGGATCTGTTGGGGCGGTATGCAAATTGGAGTGGGTCTAGGGTTTCTGGGATAATGGTGTTGATGTGAGCCATGACCAGCCTTTCAAAGCACTTCATGGCTGCAGACGTGAGTGCTACGGGTCCGTACTCATTTCGGCAAGTTACCTTAGTTTTCTTGGGTACAGGGACTATGGTGGTCTGCTTGAAACATGTTGGTATTACAGACTCGGACAGGGAGAGGTTAAACATGTCAATGAAGACGCTTGCCAGTTGGTCAGCGAATGCTTTCAGTACACATCCTGGTAATCCGTCTGGCTCTGCGGCCTTGTGAATGTTGACCTGTTTTAAAAGTCCTACTCACATTGGCTACTTAGTGTGATCACACAGTCGTCCGGAAGAGCTGATGCTCTCATGAATGTTTCAGTGTTTACTCGCCTCGAAGCAAGCATAAAGTAATTTAGCTCGTTTGGTAGGCTTGTGTCACTGTGTGCTTCCACTTGTAGTCGTTAATAGTTGGCCAGCCCTGCCACATCCAATGAGCATCGGAACAGGTGTAGTACATTTCAATCTTAGTCCTATATTTACACTTTGCCTGTTTGATGGTTCATCGAAGGGCATAGGGGGATTTCTTATAAGCTTCCGGGTTAGAGTCCCGCTCCTTGAATGCGGCAGCTCTACCCTTTACCTCAGTGTGGATGTTGCCTATAATCCATGGCTTCTGGTTGGGGGTATGTACAGTGAGGGGAAAAATTATTTGATCCCCTGCTGATTTTGTACGTTTGCCCACTGACAAAGAAATGATCAGACTATAATTTTAATGATAGGTTTATTTGAACAGTGAGAGACAGAATAACAACAACAAAAATCCAGAAAAACGCATGTCAAAAATGTTATAAATTTATTTGCATTTTGATGGGGGAAATAAGCATGATTTATATTTTTATTTCCGTGTTTTGTGTCACGCCTGCAGGGTTGAAATATGTTTTCGCTCTTTTGTTTACGGAGGTGCTATCCTCAGATAATAGCATCGTTTGCTTTCGCTGAAAAGCCTTTTTGAAATCTGACATGTTGGCTGGATTCACAACACGTGTAGCTTTAATTTGGTGTCTTACATGTGTGATTTCATGAAAGTTAGATTTTTTTATAGGAATTTATTTGAATTTGGCGCTCTGCATTGTCTCTGGCTTTTAGCCAAGTGGGACGCTACTGTCCCACATATCCCAGAGAGGTTTTAACATGCTGTGAGAAATTAGGTAAAACTGATTTGAGTTTTCCTGCATTAAAGTCCCCAGCCGCCAGGCGTTCCGCCTCTGGATGAGCGTTTTTCCTGTTTGCTTATGGCGGTATACTTGTCATTGAGTGCGGTCCAAGTCCCAGCATCGGTTTGTGGTGGTAAATAGACCGCTACGAAGAATATAGATGGGAAAAACTCTCTTGGGAAATAATGTGGTCTACAGCTTATCATAAGATACTCTACCTTAGGTGAGCAAAACCTTGAGACCTCCTTAGACTTATTGCACCAGCTGTTGTTTACAAATCTACACAGACCACCACCCCATGTCTTACCAGGGGCAGTTGTTCTATCCTGCCGAAAAAGCGTAAAACCGGCCAGCTTTGTTATTTATTCATGTCGTCGTTCAGCCACGACTCCGTGAATGTTTTTAACATCCCGTTGGTAGGATATACGTGATTGTAGTTCTATTTTATTTTCCAGTGATTGTACGTTGGCTAATAGGACTGGTGGTCTAGACAGATTACCCAGTCGCCATCGGGTCCTTACAAGGCACCCCAACTACTTCCCCGATATCTCTGTCTCGTTCTCCTTGCGAATGACGTGGATGAGAGCCTTGTCGGGTGTCTGGAGTAAATCCTTCGCGTCCGACTCGTTAAAGAAAAAAGCTTCTTCCAGTACGGGGTGAGTAATAGCTGTCCTGATATCTAGAAGCTATTTTCATTCATAAGAGACGGTGGCAGAAACATTATGTACAAAATAAGTTACAAATAATGTGAAAAAACACACAATAGTACTATTTGGTTAGGGGACTGTAAAACGGCAGCCACCTCCTCCGGCGCCATTCTTAATTCTTCTCTTGGAAGACCTTCAATGCTGTCCCTCGATACAATCCTGTCTTGGCGCTCTACGGACAATTCCTTGAACATCATGGCTTGGTTTTTGCTCTGACATGCACGGTCAACTTTGGGACCTTTTATATAGACAGGTGTGTGCCTTTCCAAATCATGTCCAGTTAATTGAATTTACCACAGGTGGACTCCAATCAAGTTGTAGAAACATCTCAAGGATATTCAATGGAAACAGATGCACCTGAGCTCAATTTTGAGTCTCATAGTGAAGGGTCTGATGACTTATGTAAATAGGGTATTTTCTGTTTATTTATTTTTTATACATTTGCAAAATTGACTCAACCTGTTTTTGCTTTGTCATTATGGGGTATTGTGTGTAGATTTTAAAGGGGAAATGATTTAATCCATTTTAGAATAAGGCTGTAACGTAACAAAATGTGGGAACGGGGAAGAGGTCTGAATACTTTCTGAATGCACTGTAGCTTTTGGGTTGTTTCTGGACATTGCTGTCTTACTACTGCTCTTAGTCCTTACTAGAGGGATCTATCAGCTATGACGGTGTAGTCTAATACCCCTTTCTCTACCGTGCCAACCAAGACTGTACTGCGCTGGCTTAGATATTTTATTTTCACATTGTCCTTTCCAGCACAGTTCCAACAACTATGGTGGATGCATAATCAGGTAGGCAAAGTACAGCTTGGGTACAGGGCTCCACAAATTCTTCTAAATTGAATATCCTACCTCCACCAAGGAAAATGTCTGCAAACTGTGGGCAAATAAACATCAGGACAATCCTTTTGCAGCCACCACTTGTCCCACTATTCAAAGCAATGCCTGTACTGAGCAAGAGTAATTTGAATTTGAAATCCTTTTGTATTTTAACTCATGCACCTCTGCAAGCTCTGTTCCAATGGCATTAGCCCGTTCAGAAATGGTTGAATGTAGTGACGCCCTGACTTGGTGTTATTTTCTATCAACATAAAATATTTAGAAGATTAAATTTGATTACCTTTTTATTTTCTAGCTTCATGGGTAAATGTAGCCTTACCCACATCAACCTGGAACCCATGCACACATGCTAAAGCAGGTGGTGAGTATTTGGTCTAATTGTTTTGCATGCAGAGACAAAGGTGACAAGAAATGTAGCCTAACAAATGTAGACATTTGTCTTAATCTTGATATGGTGTACTCTCCTTGTACAGCTAACATTTGATCACCAATACCCACTTTTACCAAGATATTTTAATTAACTGTATGTGGTATCATTGAAAATTGACACTATCTGTCATGTATATTTGTTATCTTTCAGGATTGGGTGTTGGAAAACAGTGGTCCCAGGTCCCCTGTGGAGGTCGAGCATGGCTCAAGGATTTAATACTTGTTTTCGTAACCTTCCGCCATTGTCGTCAGAATCCGAAGGCACATTCAAAGTCCTTGAATCCGAAGATAGTTTGGCGCACCACCTTGAAAGCCTCATTGAGCATAATGACCTTTCCAACACCGTGGTTTCGCCAGAGAACATTTCCTCGGACTTGAACTTGAGTTCAAACTTTTTCTCAAATTCCAATACTAGTTCTGATTTTGTACAAGAGAAATACTATGATGACGTCGTTTGGCAAGATGAGGGTCAACCAGTACATCATGAAGGTCAGTTTAACCACACAAGCAACAGCTTCTTTACCCCAGCTAGAGCAGCCAGTTCAAGTAATTGCCTCTCAACTTCAGGTGTAGACCTAAACCCCCATGATCTTAAACAAGAATGTGACTTATTGAACCCTTCCATTCCGGAGGACTACTCAGATGTTAGTAGCTGCTCAGAGTCCGATGTTGATAGGACAGGGCCTTCTTGTGAAATGTTAAAACATGGTTCAAATGATACTCCACTAGTTGCAGATTACAAGAAGGAAAATGAATGTGCATGGAAGAGCCCAGAAAGCATGGCTACTTCAGAGAGTGAGGTAGAAGAGGATCAAGATGAACCACCAGAGAAGGAAAAGGAGACATTCATGCGAGAGAATAAATACTCGGAGACCTCCGGTGCTCCAGAAAGCCTATCTGTTTCAGAGGACGAGGGAGAAAAGGATCATCTGGATGGAGAAACACATGGGAAAGATGAGGAGACTTGCATGGAGCAAGATGGTCAACACACAGATTCTTCCTTGGGTGCCGAAGAAAGCCAGACTGCCTCAGTGAATGAGAGAAACGAGGAACTGGATGATGAAGCACAGAATGCAGAAGAGGGTTGCATGGAGGAAGATGATCGGTACTCAAATGTCAGCAACCTAGAGGGCCAAAATGAAGGAACCATTGTAAGAGAGAGCTTTAAAGAGAAAGAGGGGCATTCATTATCCCAAGGAACTATGGACTCGCAGGGTATCAATGCATCCAACGCTCAAGATTCTGATAACAAGCTGAATGATAATACCTGTAACTTTGAATATCAGGATTCAGTTAAGGATAAGGACTCTTTAAAGGTTGCTGGTCAAAAAAATTGCAAAAGTTCCTCTGTCATTTGTGGATTAGGCCTAGGGGGTAGCAATCAAACGTTTGAGTCTTGTTTGGAATTCCCTGAAAATCAATCATTGAAAACTAGATTTCAGGAGATCGTTGGTAGTGCCACTCAAAGTACAAACTCAACCTACGAGGAAAGTGCGAGTGATTCCATTCGTGCAAGTGGAGGGAAAGAGGATCATAGTAGCTTTGATTTTTTGGAGCGTTGTTTAGGTCTGAACAACTTTGGAATTGAACAAAAGTCCTGTATTGAAAATGAGTGGCTAAGACCTATGGATGAGTCAAATGTATTGTCTTGTTTGGAAAAGGACCAGGCATCCCAACAGAACCTAATGCGCCATATCGAGCCACCAAACCTTGTGAGAGCTGGTCTAGAAAACACAAGAGAGACATTTCATAAAGTATTCACGGCAGATGATGAGCAAGAACCCCAAGTGCTAAGTGAATGCTACTGTGAACCATTGTCAAGAGAAGATTGTATGCGTGACACCGAGGGCAATCTGGAAGGGGGGGAGACCGGGTCTATTGATTCAACTGGGTTAAACCAGGAGAGAGGAAATTCAACCATTAATAACATTGAAGACGAGAGGGATTTTGAGGACCAAGCAGCTCCGTTGAAATCCTCACTGCATATGAAGAAAAGCATGCACCCTATTGTACTGCTCAGGAACTTCAAACAAAAAAATTACACAGATGGGGCTTATCAGTGTGCAGCATGCCAACAGGCCACACAAAGTATAGACCATCTAATTGAGCACCACCATTGTAACCACTCTAAGAACAAATTCAATTTCTGTCAGACCTGTGGTACTTACTTGACATGTGATTCACTAGCCAAGAAACATCAGTGTGGTATTATTGATGAAAATGCACAACTCTCTTCTAATATGAAACCCCAGAAGAGAAAATCAACCGGGCATGCTTTTCACAAATGTAGATACTGCACACAGACATTTTACAGACTGTGTGACTACAACAAGCATGTGCAGAGCCACTCGGGTAGAACTGAACACACGTGTCATAGGTGTGGCTCTAACTTTTCACAATGCCGTAGCCTGAACAGACATTTACTTGAAAAGAAATGCCGGCGTCGAAGTTCACAAGTTCCTGTTAAACAGATTCAAACAACCCCACGTATCAGCATTTACAAAAAGGGAACTGTACATCCATATGTCCTTCCACCAGACAGCCCCTATGCCAATCTTCCAGATTGTTTTGTGAAGCTAGTGGACATTTGCAAGGAGCATGTTTGTCGTCTTTGTGGGAAACGCTTTGCAAGCAGTGCAAAACTCTACAAGCACGGATACAATGTACACCATACAAAAACTAGGTCATATAACGTTCGGCCTAAGTGTCAGAACACATACAGGTCATATAAGTGTCAGAAATGCCTGATGACATTCAATTATTCAAGCAATTTTAGCAGGCACAAGAAAAGATGCAAAGGAGCTGAGACGAATGAGAAATTCAAGTGCCCTCTTTGCCCACGCCTTTTCAAATATTCCTACAACCGGTCCCGCCATTTGCGCGAGCAGTGCATTAAAGACTTTACACAGGGAAGCTCGGGGAAAGTTGAAATGAAATTTCGATGCCCTTTCTGCACCACAACCTTTAGTAATGCATCTAACCGACATAGACACATAAGATTGGTGTGCCTCAAGGAATATATACACAATGAGACTTCAAGGACCAAAGCTGAACGCCAGGAAAACATGGCCCAGAAAGAAACACAAAAGCCGCCACTGAAAACGGCACTGAATCGAAATGAGCCGGGTCTCAAATGCAACTACTGTCCAGCCGTTTTTGCTTATTCTTCTGGAAAGTACAGACACATGAGGAAACATAAGTTGTTTGAAAACACTGGAAAAAAGTTCAGATATTCAAGCCTAGTTCCCATTTCTAACAAGTCCAAGGCTAGTATTGAGGACCCCAAAGACGGTCCACTCTCCAGTGAAGTCAGCAGCCAGCCCTTTTCCTGTCTCTTCTGTGGAAAATGGTTCAACACTTCATATTCCCTGAAGAAACACATCTGTAGTATGCATATGGGTGACAAACCATATCGCTGCCTGGAATGTGGGAAACGTTTTGGGAAAGAAATCCATCTTGTCGCTCACAAAAAAGTGCACCAGCGAAGGATACAGTGTACTGTTTGCAAGAAGATACTTCCTACCATTGGGGACTTGATTCAACACAGGCAATCTCACATCAAAAAGGGCATGCTTCAGTGCCCAGACTGCCCATCGCAGTTCCAGTACCCAGTGTATCTTCTTCGACATATGGCATCACATCACAAACTTCAGCAAGAGCAGCCACTCAAAGAGAAAAAACAGAGGCACCCCTCAAAACTTGAGCCGCTTGAGTCTTTGCCACCACTCAAAGAGCAGGAAGAGGAAGAAAAGTTGGGGTGCCCCCTATGTCCAGAGGTCTTTCACAGTGGCACAGAACTGAGTAGTCATTGCCTAAACCATGTATCGGAGTCCTCTTCAAGTCAGTGTCCATTTTGTAAACGCCTCTTCTCTTCCCGCACATCTTTGGTACGCCATATACGCATTCATACAGGGGAGAAACCATTTTCTTGTCAGAGTTGTGGAGAACCTTTTCGTCGAAAAGAGTATCTCCAGTTGCACCAAGAAAAGTGTCCAGGTCCAAAAAGCAAGCAAGAACTGCCCACTATTAAAGAAAGTGAAGAAGTCTCATCAAAATCTTTGGTGACAAGAATAAGGAAGGTATACAAATGTTCATACTGTCCTCGGGAATTTGAAAAATTGCCCCGTTTATTACTGCACCACAATGGCCACATGCAAAATACAGTAACCCCCTGTCCAAAATGTGGTAAATGTTACAGACAAAGGCGCAAGTTACATGAAAGACTTTGCAATGGCTCAAACATAAAATCTATAGAGCCAGTGAGCACTGTCTGGCATCCTTGTAGGAATTGTGGGAGGAAGTTTTCAAGGGATTATAATCGAGATGTCCATGAGAGGATTTGCCACTCTGTAAAGCCCTTGCAAAAAACCACCAGCTTTTCTGGCAACTCAAACATCCATCCTTGCAGGAATTGTGGAAAGTACTTTACAAGGAGTGATAATCGGAATTTCCATGAGAAGACTTGCAACTCTGCCAAGCCCTTGCAAAACAACACCATAGAAATTGGGACCAGTAGCAGGGAAAAGTTGCGGCACAAATGCCCCCACTGTCCAAGCAAGTTCAAGTACAGAAGTTTTCTCCTGAGACATATTGGGTCACACACTGGAGAAAGATCATATCCATGCATGCACTGTGGTCACAGCTATGGAATCCAGTCACGATGCTTACAGCATGAAGCTTTCTGTGATGGTGTTAATCGGCAAAAGCCACCAAGCACCAGCCTTGGTGAATATAAGTGCAATATCTGCACAAAAGTCTTCATGAAATCCCGAAACTTAAGGCGGCACATCCTAACGCACACAGAGGTAAAGCCATATCGCTGTAAGGCCTGTGACAGCTGTTTCTCCAGACATGATCATCTAAAACTGCACCAGACTCGCTGCAAAGGGAAAAGACAACGTTTAGAGGTTCGCATTGCCAAAATGAGTCTGGCAGATGTTGGAATGGGCTGGCAAAATAACCTGAACATTACCGATTCAGGAACGCAACAAGGGTTTGACTGCAGCATATGTTCAAAGAGCTTCCCCACTCACAGCATTATGGCCCGACATATTGCCATGTCACATGCTATAAGAACTGTCAGTTCATTTACTCATGAAAAATCACTTAAGAGACATATAAACATTGGTGCATGTCAAAGAATTTATGCAAAAACAAAGCATTCAGAAAAGCTAAATGTTACAAGCCCACCATCAAGAGAGACAAACCGACTTCTACAGAGGATCCAGCTGCAATATAAAGACAAACGCAAATTCAAATGTACTTTTTGCCCTCGCCTTTTCAAAAGTGGTGAGCAATTGAGGGTGCACACCCGCTTGCATACAGGGGAGAAACCTTTTGGATGTTCTAATTGTGGTGAGAGATTTATCCGTAGGGACTACCTGCAGCGCCATTTGAACAGGTGCAAAGGGGAACCTCTTGACAGAGTGCTTTGTGACAGATGTGGTGACGTATTTTCGCAAGATGAACTCGAGAACCATCAACTGACATGTGTTGTCAAGTGTAAATCACCTGCCCATAGTCAAACTGAGTCCACTGCTGGCAGTCCACCAAAAGGGTTCTCTTGTGCTAATTGCAGTGCCCGCTTCTTGTTGTTCTCTCAGCTCCAGCAACACTTTCTCAACACGCATAGAGACGCTCCAACAAATCAGGCTTCACCTCTACAGGAGCAGTTGTCTACTATGGTGAACATAAAAGAGGAGTCTTTGGATGAAGGATATGGTGACACTCAGCAGAATAGTGATAACAATCTCATGCTTGATCAAGACAGTGATCGGAATAATGATATGAACAAACTCATTAAGTGTCCACAGTGCAACATGAACTTTGGAAATAAGGGTGGATTTGCCAGACACATGCGTACACATTTAGGACAGTACCCATTCAACTGCAAGAAATGCAATAAAGGCTTTTGGAACAAAAACTTATGTCGGACACATGTAAGGAAATGTAGAGTTGTAAAGGTCACGAAAGAAGTAGTTCACACTGACTCTGTAATTACTTCAGAGATGGATCCTACTCTTAAAGAGAGTGTTCTAGTCTTCAACCAAGGTTCCAAAACAACAGGCACTGGGGTTTTGCAGACTAATTTCTCCTGCAAAGATGACATGAAGGATTTAACACTACAGAATGACTCTGGAAATCAAGGCAAAGGAAGGTCTTCCAATGATAGAAGAAATAGTGGTCAACAAGTCCCAGGCAACAAGTACCAGTGCTCAGAATGTGATAGAAGTTTCACAGATGGGCTTCTGCTCATCAGTCATTTAGAGGACCATGGGCGCGAGGAGCTAGAAAGAAAAAAGAAATTCTGCCAGCCTTGTGGTAAGACGTTTGCTAATCCTTCAGATCTAGCAAGGCATATGAGAGGCCACTGGAATGAGAAGATCTTTTCTTGCCCCCAATGTCCACAGACTTTTCCCTGCCCTTCTGACCTTGACATCCATAGAACTTGTCATGACTCAAATAGACCATTTGTCTGCAAAGAGTGTCAACAACGGTTTTGGACCAGTCAATCTTTAGAAAACCATCAAAGCCAAGCTCATTCAAAAGAACTAATTTATACATGCCATGTCTGTAACAAGAACTATTCAATCAGAAGTTCACTTGTTAAACATATTAGGATGAAGCATCAAACCCATAAGAACATGGATGTTGTTATCCACGTGAAGGAAAAGGAGACAGCACTACAAGAGGAATTTGACATGGAAGTTGATGTGGATGGAGGAAGTAATGATGAAGATGAAAATTATGCTAATGAGGACAATGACTCTGACTCTGCAGACTACTTCCCCTGCCATGTCTGTGGGAAAACGTTCACCACATCAGAAAGCCTTGAGGATCACCAACGCTGTCACCTTGGTGAAAAACCTCATGAGTGTGCAGAATGTGGCAAGTGTTTTTTCCAGGCAGGGCAACTGCAACAGCACCTTCGGAGCCACAAGTCTGAGTATCAGTGTCAAATATGTGGCAGAGGTTTTGTCTCACTCTTTGCCTTACGCAAACACAAGCATACTCATGGAAAGAGCCGTCAACACCGTTGCTCCAAGTGCCCGCTCAGCTTCACAGGGCCCTCGCAGCTGGCAGAGCACATGGGCACCCACCGCGATGACAATTTCCCTTGTGATATATGTGATCGCACATTCTCCTGCAAGATGAGTCGGGCAACGCACCGGAAAATCCACATTGAGACAGAGGATGTTCCACCACCTTTACTTCCTCCAGAGAAGACTGCATCCTCCTCTTCTACTGCCTCTTCCTCTACAATGAAGCACCTTCAATATCGTTGTGGGGTTTGCGATGAACGTTTCAAAGAACCCGAACAACTGTCTGAGCATGGGTGCCTGGCTGCCAGAGAGCGACCTTATTCATGCCAAGAATGTAATAAGCATTTCTTGCATGCATCTCACTTAAACAAGCACGAGCTCAGTCACTACCAAATACCACAATCATACGTGTATCGGTGCAATCAATGCCACATGAGTTTCAACTACCGTCACAATTTTGTCAGTCATTTAAATGAACACGGTGACGATGAGGCTGCAGCAGAAGCTTTGAAAGGAGGCTCCGTGACAAATGCTTGGGAAACTGTTTCAGAGAAGAGAACCATTTACAAATGCCCAATTTGCTTTCACATGTTTGCTCATGCCATAGAATTGGCAAGTCACCTTTCCATACACTCTGAGAACACGTTTGCTTGCAGTGTTTGTAAGTTGACATTTCCCACCAAAAGCAAGCTTGCTGAACATGAGCGAAGCCATCTGACTGCTGCAACAGAATACAAGTGCACGGAGTGTGGTCAGAGCTTCTTGGGCAGTGATTTTCCCCACCACCACTGTGCACGTCGGCAACGTGCTGTGACAGCCCATGAACTCCCACATCTGTCTAATAGAAAGTCAATGGAGGAAGAGGTGGATGTTGGGGAGGACTTCTTTAATTGTACTGTCTGCTTAATGCGATTCTCTTCTCGCGGTAGTCTCCAGCAGCATCTAAACAAAGAGCATCACAATGAACGGCCATTCAAGTGCCAGTCTTGTGGAAAGACCTTTGCTCTGAAGAGATATCTCAGAGACCATGAGCGAAGACAACATAAATTTGGCACTGAACGAGCCCACCCGACATACAAAGCCACAGACAGTGAGAGCCAGTACAAGTGCTCAGTTTGCCCCAAAACATTAACCTCGGCACACGACCTGTCATTGCATATGAAAGTGCACACAGAACAGGAATCTGGAGGAGACCACCGTTGTGACATGTGCTATAAATCATTCAGTCGACTGTCTCTTCTCAGGCAGCATCAAGAAAGTCATGTTGGACAAGTTGTATATGAATGCACAGAGTGTGACAAAGCGTTTGCTTTCCCACATCTTCTAGAGGAACATCAAATGTCTCATGCTGCTGGACTATAAGTCTTTTTCCCCACCCTCAAAATCCTCCCACTAACTAAATGTAAAAAGACAAGTTGGACAATGGACATTTAAAAGACCTCCTGCCTCACTGATTGTGTTCAATTATCCAATGAACTCAGTCATGTCATAGAAATGTGTTTTTTTCTGGTTCTGTTTGCAGTCATCAAGCAATTTTGTGTTCACACTTCCATCTTAATCGTTTAACGTTTTTGATTGGCTCACAAGATGCTTAACTGTGTTTTTACCCCATGTCTTCTCAAATGTTTGGCCTACAACCTGGTTCGTGGAAAGGTTTAGATTATATTTACAGATTTCCTCCTATTTTAACATTTTATATCTGGTCAGAACTGCAGTTCATTGATACTATTACCTTTCCATAGAGCACTAATTTGTAACAGCCTCCATATTCAATTGTATATAGTTAGTAGTCTTATGTGCCCTGAATGTGATTACAAAAGTTTCAGTTTACTTTTCACAAAGTGAAATGTTAGCTTTTGACCATGGAATGAATTCCTGACTCTGATAAAGTATAATGGGCTGTCACTGACAGTTTTAGGAATCCATATTGACCCGGTTGTTTTTTAAAAGTTTTTTTGTTTTGCTTGCTAATCCATTATTCTGCCTAACCTTCTAAACATATTATCACTTAGACTTGAATAATGACGTGGGATACTTTTAGCCATGTATGATCCATGTAGCCCTAATAAACTTTCCAAATTCAAAACCACAGCATTGTGTATATTATGTAAATATGACATGATCGTAACCATTTAAGTATTTGACATGAAATTGACCATTGTTGTAAGCTATTAATTTTCCCTGTGTTCAGAAACATTCTATCATGCATTCAAATGCCTTATATGTGTTTTGGATGTAGTAGTTCAAGGGCAACATTTGTTGACATTTTTTCCTTATTGGATGTTACTTTTGTATGAATGGTGTTTCAATCAAAATACATTAATAAACTAAATAAACCAGTCAACTGGTCATCTGTTGTTGGATTCTTATTGATAACTTAATTTTAACAGAGTTTATTATTGTCTTTTTGATTATAAAGTAAGAGGATCTTGAAACTGTAGTTGTCACAAGCAAAGTAATGTTTGCTCATGCATTGGTTATATATATATATATATATATATATATATATATATATATACACTTTTTTGTTGACTTAATTTGATTTTACAAATTTGATAGTTGGGTTAAGCTTTTACACTACATTCATCTTTTGGAAATTTGAAAAGGCAAAATCAATTGTGCCATGTCCATGTTACATAAAACTGAGTATACAAAATACCTTCCTAATATTACGTTTGCCATCAGAACAGCCTCAATTTGCTAGGGCATGGACGTTATAAGGTGTCAAAAGTGTTCCACAGGGATGCTGGCCAATGTCTATGCCAATGCTTCCCATAGTTGTCAAGTTGGCTGAATGTCCTTTTGGGTGGTGGATTATTTTAAAAAAATAACTAGGCAAGTCGGTTAAGAACAAATTCTTATTTACAATAACGGGCTACTCTGGCCAAACCCGTACGACGCTGGTCCACTTGTGAGCCGCCCTATGGGACACCCAATCACAGCCAGATGAGGATACAGCCTGGATTCAAACCAGGTACTATAGTGACGCCTCTTTCACTGAGATGCAGTGCCTTAGACCGCTGCGCCACTCGGGAGCCCGAGTGATACACATGGGAAACTGTTGAGTGGAAAAACCCAGTAGAGTTGCAGTTCTTGACACACTCAAACGTACTGTACCCTGTTCAAAGGCACCTAAATACACTGCTCAAAAAAATAAAGGAAACACTAAAATAACACATCCTAGATCTGAATGAATTAAATATTCTTATTAAATACTTTTTTCTTTACATAGTTGAATGTGCTGACAACAAAATCACACATTATCAATGGAAATCAAATTGATAAACCCATGGAGGTCTGGATTTGGAGTCACACTCAAAATTAAAGTGGTAAACCACACTACAGGCTGATCCAACTTTGATGTAATGTCCTTAAAACGAGTCAAAATTAGGCTCAGTAGTGTGTGTGGCATCCACGTGCCTGTATGACCTCCCTACAACGCCTGGGCATGCTCCTGATGAGATGGCGGATGGTCTCCTGAGGGATCTCCTCCCAGACCTGGACTAAAGCATCCGCCAACTCCTGGACAGTCTGGTGCAACGTGGCGTTGGTGGATGGGGCGAGACATGATCTCTCAGATGTGCTCAATTGGATTCAGGTCTGGGGAACGGGCGGGCCAGTCCATATCATCAATGCCTTCCTCTTGTAGGAACTGCTGACACACTCCAGCCACATGAGGTCTAGCATTGTCTTGCATTAGGAGGAACCCAGGGCCAACCGCACCAGCATATGGTCTCACAAGGGGTCTGAGGATCTCATCTCGGTACCTAATGGCAGTCAGGCTACCTCTGGCGAGCACATGGAGGGCTGTGCGGCCCCCCAAAGAAATGCCACCCCACACCATGACTGACCCACCGCCAAACCGGTCATGCTGGAGGATGTTTTAGGCAGCAGAATGTTCTCCACGGCGTCTCCAGACTGTCACGTCTGTCACATGTGCTCAGTGTGAACCTGCTTTCATCTGTGAAGAGCACAGGGCGCCAGTGGCGAATTTGCCAATCTCGGTGTTCTCTGGCAAATGCCAAACGTCCTGCACGGTGTTGGACTGTAAGCACAACCCCCACCTGTGGATGTCGGGCCCTCATACCACCCTCATGGAGTCTGTTTCTGACTGTTTGAGCAGACACATGCACATTTGTGGCCTGCTGGAGGTCATTTTGCAGGGCTCTGGCAGTGCTCCTCCTTGCACAAAGGCAGAGGTAGCGGTCCTGCTGCTGGGTTGTTGCCCTCCTACGGCCTCCTCCACGTCTCCTGATGTACTGGCCTGTCTCCTGGTAGTGCCTCCATGCTCTGGACACTACGCTGACAGACACAGCAAACCTTCTTGCCACAGCTCGCATTGATGTGCCATCCTGGATGAGCTGCACTACCTGAGCCACTTGTGTGGGTTGTAGACTCCGTCTCATGCTACCACTAGAGTGAAAGCACCGCCAGCATTCAAAAGTGACCAAAACATCAGCCAGGAAGCATAGGAACTGAGAAGTGGTCTGTGGTCACCACCTGCAGAGCCACTCCTTTATTGGGGTGTCTTGCTAATTGCCTATAATTTCCACCTGTTGTCTATTCCATTTGCACAACAGCATGTGAAATGTATTGTCAGTCAGTGTTGCTTCCTAAGTGGACAGTTTGATTTCACAGAAGTGTGATTGACTTGAAGTTACATTGTGTTGTTTAAGTGTTCCCTTTATTTTTTTGAGCAGTGTATTTTCTTGCCCATTCACCCTCTGAATGGAACACATACACAATCCATGTCTCAATTGTCTCAGGGCTTAAAAGTCCTTTAACCTGTCTCCTCTCTTTCATCTACACTGATTGGAAGTGTATTTAACAAGTGACCTCAATGAGGGATCATAGCTTTCACCTGGTCAGTCTGTCATGGAAAGAGCAGGTGTTCCTAATGTTTTCTACACTGTAGATTTTGTGTCCGTCCATGTCTAATCAGTGATTGTGACAAAGGCTGTGTTTGTAACTTATTCAAACAGTTAAAGGGGCAATCGGCAGTTGTTACAGCCTGAATTCAAAATGGATTAAATGTATAAATTCTCACCCATAATGACAGTGAACATGTTTTAAGAAATGTTTGCCAACTTATTGAAAATGAAATATAGATCTCATTTACATAAGTATTCACAGCCCCGAGTCAGTACTTAGCTGTAATCACTGCCAAAGATGCTTCTACAGAGTTTTTCTGGGTATGTCTAAGAGATTTCCACACCGGGATTGTGCAACATTTGCACACTATTCTTTAAAAAGTTCTTTAAGCTCTGTCAAATTGGTTGTTTATCATTGCTCAACAACCATGTTCAGGTCTTGCCATAGATTTCTCCTTTGTTTTGTTGAGTGTGAGGTTATGTCTGTAATAAATCCCTTTATTGGGGAAAAACTCATTCTGATTGGCTGGGCCTGGCTCCCCAGTGGGTGAGCCTATGCCCTGCCAGGCCAACCCATGCCTGTGCCCCTGCCCAGTCATGTGAAATCTGTAGCTTAGGTCCTAATTTATTTATTTCAATTGACTGATTTCTTTATATGAACTGTAACTGTAAAATTGTTACATGTTGCGTTTATATATATTTTCCAGTATTTATGTATATATAGTACCAGTCAAGTTGGGACAACTACTCATTCCAGCATTTTTCTTTATTTTTACTATTTTCTACATTGTAAAATAATAGTGAAGACATCAAAACTATGAAATAACATGGAATCATGTAGTAACCCAAAAAGTGTTCAACAAATCCATCCCTCTCCTTCTTGGTCAAATAGCCCTTACACAGCCTGGAGGTGTGTTTTGGGTCATTGTCCTGTTGAAAAACAAATGATAGTCCCACTAAGCGCAAACCAGATGGGATGGTGTACCGCTGAAGAATGCTGTGGTAGCCAAGCTGGTTAAGTGTGCCTTGAATTCTAAATAAATCACTGACAGTCACCAGCAAAGCACCATCACACTTCCTCCATGCTTCATGGTGGGAACCACACGAGGAGATCATCTGTTCACATGCTCTGCGTCTCACAAAGACACAGAGGAGTTTTCACAAAAGCTTTCCAGAACTTGCAAACTGCTTTTTATACTGTTCAACATATCTTGTGTCAATTTAAGCTTATCCTCAATACTGACAAACTAAACTAATGGTGTTTTTTAAAGCAAGAAATAGACCTCTGAACTTTTCACCTATTACTACCTGTCAGGGACAAGGAGATTGAGGTTGTCACCTCATAAATATCTTGACATTTTAATTGATGACGGCCTCTCTTTTAAATTGCATATTCAACAACTTAGAAAAAAATTGAAGATGAAATTGGGATTTTATTTTAGGAATAAGGCCTGTTTTTCTTTTGAAGCCAGAAGGAGGCTAGTATCAGCTACATTTATGCCCTTACTAGACTATGGGGATATTTTATATATGAATGCTTCCGCTCAGTGTTTGAGATCAATTGACACCTTTTACCATGGCACTTTGAGATTTATTTTATACTGCAAAACCCTTACGCACCACTGCACTTTGTATACCAGGGTTGGCTGGCCTTCTCTAGTCACTCGTTTTGGGTTTACTACCTTTTTATTTGGGCATTTTTATTGTTCAGAAATTTGGGTAAACTCTTCGTTCACTGGATTTTATCCTGTTAACTGTTCCAAATGTCTGAACTGAATTTAGTGAAAGGGCTTTTATGTACTCTGCACCATCGTCTTGGAACGCCTTACAAAATACTTTTAGACTGGAAGAACTTGTACCGATTGGTATTTTTAAATCACTGATGAATGATCTTGAGAGTGATTCCCTGACCTGTCAATGTTTTTAATTTGCTGTTTTTGATTTTGTTATACTCTTGTGAATTCTATGGTTTTTACTAGATTACTTGTAGTTTTTCATGTTTGTAATTTTTGTCATGACTTGGTGCTGCCATCTTGGCCAGGACGCTCTTGAAAAATAGATTTTAAATCTCAATGAGCCCTTCCTGGTTAAATAAAGGTTAAATAAATCAAATAAAACAGTAGTTGGAACCAAAAATCTCAAAAAAGGACTCATCAGACCGAAGGAGATTTACACCGGCCTAATGTCCATTGCTTGTGTTTCTTGGCTCAAGCAAGTCTCTTCTTATTGGTGTCCTTTAGTAATGGTATCTTTGCAGCAATTTGACCATGAAGGCCTGATTCACGCAGTCTCCTCTTAACAGTTGATGTTGAGATGTGTCTGTTACTTGAACTCTGTGAAGTATTTATTTGGGCTGTAATCTGAGGTGCAGTTAACTGTAATGAACTTATCCTCTGCAGCAAAGGTAGCTCTGGGTCTTCCTTTCCTATGGTGGTCCTCATAAGAGCCAGTTTCATCATAGCGCTTGATGGTTTTTGCGACTGCACTTCAAGAAACTTTCAAAGTACTTGACATTTTCTGGATTGACTGACCTTCATGTCTTAAAGTAATGATGGACTGTCGTTTCTCTTTGCTTATTTGAGCTGTTCTTGCGATAATATGGACTTGGTATTTTACTAAATAGGGCTATCTTCTGTATACCAATCCTACCTTGTCACAACACAACTGTTTGGCTCAAATGCATTAATAATGAAATAAATTCCACAAATGAACTTTTAACAAGGCATACCTGATAATTCAAATGCATTCCAGGTGACTACCTCATGAAGCTGGTTGAGAGAATGCCAAGAGTGTGCAAAGCTGTCATCAAGGCATAAGATGGCTACTTTGAAGAATCTCAAATATAAAATATATTTTGATTTGTTTAACACATTTTTGGTTACTACATGATTCAATATGTGTTATTTCATACTTGTGATGTCTTCACTATTATTCTGCAATGTAGAAAATAGTAATAAAGAAAGAAAAAACCTTGAATGAGTAGGTGTGTCCAAACTTTTGACTGGTACTGTATTCCTGTATTGTATGCATGTATTCTGACGGGAGGGAAATCATAATCAAATAAAGACCAGAAAAGTAGACCCCATCTGCTTAACAGGTGGGATACAGCTTCCATTGCATTGGCAATCTTTAGCCATAACCATTCAGACCTACATTGAGCAGAGAACAATATCCTTCATATCTTGTCTATTTTAAATGGCAGTTAAAACACATCTCAATAATAAATATAAAGCGCATCAGTTTATTGATTTGAGTCGGCATCAAATTGAAGTACAAAAAGTAGGCTATAGAACAAAGTAATAATATAGAATCGTACATTAAACGACGTTTTTGGTCTGAATAATTATTTACAGTTATCATCAGTATCCCTATCCCATTATGAGTTTGGGTTTATCCCTCTGACTCCGAGTCTATAGTTGGCAGAATGTTCTAAGATTACAGCAGTCTGCTGCCCAGTTCGTTGGGAGGATTTAGAAAAAACTCCCCCAGAGTGATTGGTTACGTTCCAGTTCGTTGTTAACAGCCACGCTGCGCAGAATATCAGATTTGACGAGTCAATGAGCCACAAAGACGACAAGTAACATGTGCGCGCGACTGGTGATGGAGACCACCTGGAACGCACCCCCCTTTGCTACAGCTGTGCAGCAGAACACATCAACCGAATGCACGATCCGAACAGCATCGTGGCTACAAATAATACGTCTAAAATATTCAAATGAATCGCTATTGAACGAAAGTAGCCCTGGATGACACAAAATACTGTAATAAACAAAATTACTGATGGTAAGTTTACTAAATATATTATCGTTGTCATTGAACGACGAGGACATTTCAGAATGACATACCTAAATTGTGCTTTCTAACGTTACTATTGTCCCAATATGTTAATTTGCTAACCTGTTATGCATAATAAGCTGAACTTTCACAATTATCTGGAATTGTATTGAACGATGTCGGAGTAACATTAACTAATCACATTATAGTGTGTTAGCCAGGCTAGCTAGTTGGCAAGCTAGCTGGCTTTTGTTCACTAACGCTTTCTTGGACATCATCAATGCATGTTTTTTTTTTTTTGCTAGGTGATTTTGTTATCAACTACACACGGCACATAGACGTTTTTGTTAGCTAGCTGTAGTTTAAAAGCATTCGTTTGGTCGCTCATTTTTGGAACTAGTTAGCTAATGCAATGGTTGATTGTATGGCTAACATTAGCTGGCTAACGTTACGTCTGCCATCGTCGAATTGAATTGCACGACCAAAAGCTTAGTTTGATTGTTAGGTACAAGATGTACTTTTCCAAACGCTTATCTAATTAGCAAACGTTCATTAGACATGTCATGGATCATTATAAAGCTATAGATACTCCACCAATATGGCGTGGAGAACTGTTTTGCTACAACAACAAATGTGATTGCAATCATGCATGCTTTTTTTTCTTATTTTAGCGCGCTCTTGTCAGGTGCAAAGTTGATAATTTTAGGATAGTCAATACATTTTACAAGATTGTGTGATGCAAGGAACACGTGTTGATGTGCAGTAAATCCGATGCATGTGGTTTATTTCTTTATCGGGGCCCAGCGTTTTTCTTGCCTTATGCATAAATATCCTAAAATAATGCTTTAGACTTACACAATCGCTCAATGTAGCATATACTGCCTAACATGCTGACCAGACCGGACACTTCGCGTGCTTCACAAAATAAATGTAGAAATCCCATGTTATTCAATTATTGCTCCAAGCGTCTGCGATGCCAAGGGCTAAAATAGAACTCCTTTCTATTTCTGACGCAGATCGCGCTGAAAGTCCTGCCTCTCCCATCTCCTCGTTGGTTTATAGAAGCAGGTACCCACATGCCGTCTCCTCATTGGTTATACCCACATTGGGTGATTGAAAGACAACTGTTTTGCCGGTTGTGGTAATACTATGAAAGTTTGGATGCAATCACCATAAGTTCAAAGATGAAAAGGCCTGGAAGGAGGAGAGATGACTAGAAATGTTTCGTTTTATGTGTGGAGTAATTGTCGGAGTAGAGGACCTTGTGCTTTTCAGGTAAAATAACAACTCAATGTTTATATCCCAGGACAAATGAGCTAGCAAGTGCAAGCTAACTGAATAGGACAAATTAGCTAGCACGTGCAAGCTAACTAGCTAAAATGCCATACATGTTTAATGCTTTTCGACCTGTCCCCAAATTAATGTCATTGGTTCAGAGTTTGTTTAGATTTTTTTTAAACAACGTGTTGTGATCGCATTTGGTGTAGGGGGACAAAATAAATCAAATTTCTTTGTCACATACACATGGTTAGCAGATGTTAATGTGAGTGTAGCGAAATGCTTGTGCTTCTAGTTCCGACAATGCAGTAATAACCAACGAGTAATCTAACCTAACAATTCCAAAACTACTGCCTTATACACACAAGTGTAAAGGGATAAAGAATATGTACATAAAGATATATGAATGAGTGATGGTACAGAATGGCATAGGCAAGATGCAGTAGATGGTATCGAGTACAGTATATAAATATGAGATGAGTAATGTAGGGTATGTAAACAAAGTGGCATAGTTTAAAGTGGCTAGTGATGCATGTATTACATAAAGATGCAGTAGATGATATAGTGTACAGTATATACATATGAGATGAGTAATGTAGGATATGTAAACATTATATTAAGTAGCATTGTTTAAAGTGGCTAGTGATATATTTGCCATCAATTCCCATTATTAAAGTGGCTGGAGTTGAGTCCGTTTGTTGGCAGCAGCCACTAAATGTCAGTGGTGTCTGTTTAACAGTCTGATGGCCTTGAGATAGAAGCTGTTTTTCAGTCTCTCGGTCCCTGCTTTGATGCACCTGTACTGATCTCGCCTTCTGGATGATAGCGGGGTGAACAGGCAGTGGCTCGGGTGGTTGTTGTCCTTGATGATCTCTATGGCCTTCCTGTGACATCGGGTGGTGTAGGTGTCCTGGAGGGCAGGTAGTTTGCCCCCGGTGATGCGTTGTGCAGACCTCCCTACCCTCTGGAGAGCCTTACGGTTGTGGGCGGAGCAGTTGCCGTACCAGAAGGTGATACAGCCCGACAGGATACTCTCGAATGTGCATCTGTAGAAGTTTGTGAGTGGTTTTGGTGACAAGCCGAATTTCTTCAGCCTCCTGAGGTTGAAGAGGCGCTGCTGCGCCTTCTTCACGACGCTGTCTGTGTGGGTGGACCAATTCAGTTTGTCCGTGGTGTGTATGCCGAGGAACTTAAAACTTACAACCCTCTCCACTACTGTCCCATTGATGTGGATAGGGGGGTGTTCCCTCTGCTGTTTCCTGAAGTCCACACTCATCTCCTTTGTTTTGTTGAGTGTGAGGTTATTTTCCTGACACCACACTCCAAGGGCCCTCACCTCCTCCCTGTAAGCCGTCTCGTCGTTGTTGGTAATCAAGCCTACCACTGTAGTGTCGTCCTCAAACTTGATGATTGAATTGGAGGCGTGCATGGCCTCGCAGTCATGGGTGAACAGGGAGTACAGGAGAGGGTTCAGCACGCACCCTTGTGGGGCCCCAGTGTTGAGGATCAGAGGGGTGGAGATGTTGTTACCTACCCTCACCACCCGGGGGCGGCCCGTCAGGAAGTCCAGTACCCAGTTGCACAGGGTGGGGTCGAAACCCAGGGTCTCGAGCTTGATGATGAGTTTGGAGGGTACTATGGTGTTAAATGCTGAGCTGTAGTCGATGAACAGCATTCTCACATAGGTATTTCTCTTGTCCAGATGGGTTAGGGCAGTGTGGTTAAGATTGCATCGTCTGTGGACCTATTTGGGCGGTAAGCAAATTGGAGTGGGTCTAGGGTGTCAGGTAGGGTGGAGGTCATATGGTCCTTGACTAGTCTCTCAAAGCACTTCATGATGACGGAAGTGAGTGCTACGGGGCGGTAGTCGTTTAGCTCAGTTACCTTAGCTTTCTTGGGAATAGGGACAATGGTGGCCCTCTTGAAGCATGTGGCAACAGCAGACTGGGATAAGGATTGATTGAATATGTCCATAAACACACCAGCCAGCTGGTCTGCGCATGCTCTGAGGACGCGGCTGGTGATGCCGTCTGGGCCTGCAGCCTTGCGAGGGTTAACACGTTTAAATGTTTTCCTCACGTTGGCTGCAGTGAAGGAGAGTCCGCAGGTTTTGGTTGTGGGCCGTGTCCGTGGCACTGTATTGTCCTCAAAGCGGGCAAAAAATGTTATTTAGTCTGCCTGGGGAGCAAGACATCCTGGTCCGTGGCGAGGCTGGTTTTCTTTTTGTAATCTGTGATTGACTGTAGACCCTGCCACATACCTCTTGTGTCTGAGCTGTTGATTTGTGACTACTTTGTCTCTATACTGACGCTTAGCTTGTTTGATTGCCTTGCGGAGGGAATAGCTACACTGTTTGTATTCCGTCATGTTTCCGGTCACCTTTTCCTGGTTAAAAGCAGTGGTTCGCGCTTTCAGTTTCACGCGAATGCTGCCATCAATCCACTGTTTCTGGTTTGGCAATGTT
Organism: Oncorhynchus tshawytscha; assembly: GCF_018296145.1. Taxonomy (NCBI): domain Eukaryota; kingdom Metazoa; phylum Chordata; class Actinopteri; order Salmoniformes; family Salmonidae; genus Oncorhynchus; species Oncorhynchus tshawytscha. Next base: position 8,831,335 of record NC_056431.1, on the reverse strand, counting down.
TTAATCGTTGCTATGGGAACGTCATCATCAATGCACTTTCTAATGAACTCGCTCACCGAATCAGCGTATTCGTCAATGTTGTTGGACGCGATGCGGAACATATCCCAGTCCGCGTGATCGAAGCAGTCTTGAAGCGTGGAATCAGATTGGTCGGACCAGACCTGAGCGCGGGAGCTTCTTGTTTTAGTTTCTGTCTGTAGGCAGGAAGCAACAAAAGGGAGTCGTGGTCAGCTTTTCCGAAAGGAGGGAGGGGGAGGGCCTTATATGCATTGCAGAAGTTAGAATAGCAATGATTCAAGGTTTTACCAGCCCTGGTTGTGCAATCGATATGCTGATACAATTTAGGGAGTCTTGTTTTAAGATTAGCCTTGTTAATACCCCTAGCTACAATGAATGCAGCCTCAGGATATGTGGTTTCCAGTTTGCGAGTCAAATAAAGTTTGTTCAGGGCCATCGATGTGTCTGGTTGGGGGGAATATATACCGCTGTAATTATAATCGAAGAGAATTCCCTTGGTAGATAATGCGGACGACATTTGATTGTGAGGAATTCTAAGTCAGGTGAACAGAAGGACTTGAGTTCCTGTATGTTGTTGTGGTCACACCACGTCTCGTTAATCATAAGGCATACGCCCCCGCCCCTCTTCTTACCAGAAAGATCGGCGCGATGCGTGAAGAAACCAGCTGGCTGCACCAATTCCGTTAGCGTCTCTCGAGTGAGCCATGTTTCCGTGAAGCAAAGAATGTTAGTCTCTGATGTCTCTCTGGAATGCTACCCTTGCTCGGATTTCATCAACCTTGTTGTCAAGAGACTGGACATTGGTGAGTAGTATGCTAGGGAGTGGTGCGCGATGTGCCCGTCTCGGGAGCCTGACCAGAAGACCGCTACGTTTCCCTCTTTTACGACGTCTTTGTTTAGGGTCGCAGGCTGGGATCCATTCCGTTGTCCTGGGTGGAAGGCAGGATCCGCTTCGGGAAAGTCATATTCCTGGTCGTACTGATGGTGAGTTGACGTTGCTCTTATATTCAGTAGTTCTTCCCGACTGTATGTAATGAAACCTGAGATCACCGTTGGTACCAATGTAAGAAATAACACATAAAAAAACAAAAACTGCATAGTTTCCTAGGAACGCGAAGCGAGGCGGCCATGTCTGTCGGCGCCGGAAGTAAATGTATGCGGTTTGGGTTCCGTTTAAGCGATTTGGCCGACAATTTATATTTTATTTTTGTCCATTTACACTAACATTCAAAAGTTCGGGGTCACTTAGAAATGTTCTTGTTTTTGAAAGAAAAGCTCATTTTTGTCCATTAAAATATAAAATGATCAGAAATAGAGTGTAGACATTGTTAATGACTATTGTAGCTTGAATCAGCAGATTTTTAATGGAATATCTACATAGGCCCATTGTCAGCAACCATCACTCCTGTGTTCCAATGGCACGTTGTGTTAGCTAAACCAAGTTTATCATTGTAAAAGGCTAATTTATCATTAGAAAACACTTTTGCAATTATGTTAGCACAGCTGAAACATGGCCTTCTTTAGAGTAGTTGAGTATCTGGAGCATCCGTATTTGTGGGTTCGAATACAGGCTGAAAATGGCCAGAAACAAAGAACTTTCCTCTGAAACTCATCAGTCTACTCTTGTTCTGAGAAATTATGGCTATTCCATGTGAGAAATTGCCAAAAAACTGAAGATCTTGTACAACTCCGTTCACAGACCAGTGCAAACTGGCCCTAACCAGAATAGAAAGAGGAGTGGGAGGCCCCGGTGCACAACTGAGCAAGAGGACAAGTACATTAGTGTCTAGTTTGAGAAACAGACACCTCACAAGTCCTCAACTGGCAGCTTCATTAAATAGTACCCACAACACACCAGTCTCAACGTCAACAGTGAAGAGGCGACTCCGGGATGGAAACCATGTTTGACTCCGTGCCATTGATTCCATTCCAGCCAATACAATGGGCATGTCCTGCTATAGCTCCTCCCACCAGCCAACACTGGTGGAAACTAATCTACCCCGCTGGCTCCTGAAGCCCGTCCCCATTAGCTCCCGAGTCTAGCTAACTGGCGTTGCAAATTAGCACTTCGCTAGCTAACTGAGCAGTTTTAGACGAAAACAGATGGTATGAATAAACACCATTGCTAGCCCTCCTCGTTGTTGGGCGTGGATTCATATTTACATTTTATGTTAACATTCATTGAAATTGGTGGTTACTGTTGGTTTCAGATCCAAGGCAAGAAATTGTCTGCCATGTTTTCGGTTTTGGTAAGGGCTCAGTGATGTCACGCGCACTGTCGATACTCGTGAATATTCATGAAATTGCCTCGTGCATCTGGAAATGTTTTATCGCCCCCAACGTGCTAGGTGGATATCAGGTGTTAAGAGGGTATTAATAATGCTTTTTATTAATTGATGTAAATACCAGTCAATGTGCTCAAACATCAAAGGCAAATATACTTTATAGGCTAATATATCCTCAAGCTGCTTGGCAAATGGTTTTGGGTTTGTGTTTCTATTTTTACTCACGCAAAAAAACGCAAGGTCCTCATAAGCAATGTTACCTCAAATGTTTTTTGTCACTGAGCAAATTTCAGGTCTGCAGAGCGCAAACTTGAACGTTGTGAAAATAATGTGCAACGTCCGAGTGTGTTTACTGTGAACACTGAGGCTGTACCCCCTTTAAATTAAAGTTAAGTGGTCAGGTAGGCTACTGTGGCTATTTGATAATGTAGCCTACCATCAAAAATAATGGAGAAAATGCATCTCTTAACATTTTAGATGGAAATAGATGTTCTATCATTCAGCCAACAGTAGCAGCCAATGTGTGGTGTTCAATGTAGGCCAGCATTCCATGAGACCTTTGTAAAAAAAAAAAAACATGCAGGGCGTAACATTAACCTGTTTATCCACTTGTCCATCAGACAAAGAGGTGACTGAAACTGTTGTTTGACGTAAGAAACTACTTTACAAAATAAAATGCATCATTATTCCCATAACATTTTTTTATGTGAATCAGACATGCTACCCTCTGCCTATTGGCTACTTAGCCTGTCTGAAAATACGACACTCTCCCTTTTGAAAACAAAAAAAGCTCTTTACCAAATCACTTTTCTAAGATGGCTAGACATGCACACATGTTGTGCTCTTGTAGGAAGCAGTCAATCCCCTTTTGCTGACTGCAAAATGATCTATAACTGGGCTAATAACTCACTAACTAGCAAAGGATATGAACAAAGACTACCTCAAGATCGCGCCTTGAAGACAAAGTAACGAGGCTGATGAGCATCGCTCGTTGCTCCAAAGAGTTGGACAGTTTTGACTTTGCAACAGCAGCTGTTGAATTTAAGCAGGTTAAGTTTTGCTGCTAATGTAGATAAATTGGAGGCAAATTGTGTTAGTCAAGCCTAGTTCTAGCAGTTCTGTTGCCGCCCTAGGCAAGGTCAACATATGCCGCCCTCTGTGTCATGTATTGTATAAAGATTTGGAATGGATTGATAGATTACAGTAGAGTAATGATGTGTATCACGTGCAATTAGTGCATTTCACTTAAGACTTTTCAGTAGCACTTGGAAACTTAACATCATTACCAACTATTCACATTGGAGAGTTGCAATCACAGCCAATAGTATATAGGAAACCGTTATCAATAAGCCACCTATATCACATGACACGAGTCACGATGCCACGATAGTTACAAAAAAAAACATTTATTTACATCATCCAGTGGAACTGTAAGAAGAGTTAGGTGTACACTGAATAAAAATATAAATGGAACATGCAACAATTAAAAAGATTTTACTGAGTCGCCGTTCATATCAGGATCAGTCAATTTAAATAAATTCATTAGGCCCTACTGCCCAAATCTATGGATTTCACATGACTGGGAATATAGATATTCATCGGTTAGTCACAGTACTTTTTAAAAAAGTAGGCCGTGGATAAGAAAACCAGTCAGTATCTGGTGCGACCATTTGCCTTATGCAGCGAGACACATCTCCTTGGCATGGAGTTGATCAAGCTGTTGATTGTGGAAGTCTGTCCCTCTCCTCTTCAATGGCTGTGTGAAATGCTGGATTTTGGTGGCAACTGGAACATGCTGTCGGTCCAGAGCATCCCAAACGTGCTCAATGGGTGCCATGTCTGGTCAGTATGCAGGGTTGCACATTTTGGGGTATATTCAGAGGTGGAAACTTTCTGTGGGAATTAACCGGAATATATGGGAATAAACGGAAATATATGCAAATTAATATTAATATGTTTTTTGCATTGGATATATTTACCATAGCATATGGAGACAGAAATGTTAATCTTTTATCTTATCATAGGTAGACATAATTGCAAATGATTAAATCCTTCAAATAGAAAAAAACAACAATTTAGTGACGAACTGAACTTTAATAAATTGAGTTGACTAATCACATGGGATGATTTCTCTGAACAACAAAAGGGAATATTGAATGATCCCCAATGATCCATCGCATCTCCCAAAAACGTTTTCAACATACGTCTGTAAAATGATGGTCTAGAAACTAAAGCTTTGGTTGTCTTCCTCTCAGGCTTCCATGTCTTCTCCCTGGACCTCCTCAATGTCCACCTCTTGAACATCAGACTCAGGCCTCATCTTCACTGTCACTTTCCAACCTTGTTGAGGATGGCTCGTTGTCAGGCCCTAAAAGCCTAAAATTTGCCCGGATGGCCACCAATTTTTCAACCCTTGTATTTGTCAGCCTGTTGCCTGCTTTTGTGTCTGTTTCCAAACAAGACCAGTTGCGCTCTGAGGCGGCTGATGTTGGGATTTGGAGCATGATCGAGGCAACAGGAGAAAGTGCCTCAGATCCACAAAGTCCCTTCCACCAGGTGGCTGATGAGATGTTGGCATGACTGCCATATTGGATATCCATCCCAAAGCCCTTACTTAGAAGTGTCCTGTGCCAGACTGCCAAGACTGATCTCTGCACCAGACAGGATACTCTTGCCAGCATACTTGGGGTCCAACATGTACACTACAGCGTGTATGGGCTTCAGGCAGAAGTCTTCACCCTTTTTGATGTATTTCAGAACTGCAGTTTCCTCTGCTTGGAGCAACAGTGAAGTGGGCAGGGCAGTACGGATTTCTTCTCTTACATCTGCAAGCAGTCTGAACATCAGAAAGGATGGCATTGTTTCCCTCAATCTGTGCAATGGCTACTGCTATAGGTTTCAGGCTGCTTACCACTCTCTCCCAAATGCATAATCCAATAGAATACTCTTGATGGGGCTGTCCATATTGGCAGACTGATATGGCCATTTGTTGGAGAGACTCCCTCCCCTCCAGGCGACTGTCAAACATGATGACAACACCACCCCAACAGGTGTTGCTGGGCAGCGTCAATGTGGTGCTCTTATTTTTCTCACTTTGCTTCGTGAGGTAGATTGATGCAATAACTTGACCCTTCACATACCTAACCATTTCCTTGTCTCTCTTGTAGAGTGCATCCATTGTTTTCAGTGCAGTGATGCCCTTGAGGAGCAGATTCAGTGCAGGAGCAGCACAGCCAATGGATGTGATGTGAGGGTAGGACACCTCCACTTTAGTCCAAGCTGCCTTCATGTTTGCAGCATTGTCTGTCACCAGTGTGCAAATACCTTATGTGGTCCAAGGTCGTTGATGACTGCCTTCAACTCATCTGCAATGTAGAGACTGGTGTGTCCCTTGTCTGTGCTGTTGTAGAATACTGGTTGAGGGGTGTAGATGTAGTTAATTAGTCCTTTAATTTTCTTGACCTTCACTTGAACTTGGCATCAAGCAAATGAGTAGATAAAGCATGTCTGGTTGGAGGGGTGTATGCTGGGCGAAGAACTTTCAGAAATCTCTTCCAATACACATTACCTGTGAGCATCAGAGGTGAACCAGTTGCATACATAGCTCGAGCAAGACATTCATCAGCATTTCTCTGACTGCGTTCCTCCATTGAGTCAAAAAATACTACTGATATCCATAAGCTGTTGCTATCTGTCTCATCATTTTGACCCCAAATAGAAGTAGAGGGTCTTTTGTCAGAGCTCTGAGGGAACTTTATGCACTTGGCCAGATAATTCTGTGTCTTTTTGCATTCTTCACGCATGATTTGGCACAGTTTTTGCAAATGTACACAGCTTTTCCTTCTACATTCGCTGCAGTGAAATGTATCCACATATCAGATTGTGCCCAAGGCATTTTCCTGTAAAGATTAGAAAGAAATTAGTAAAAAAAATAATAATACAATTCCATGTGTAGATAAATAGTTTAGCAGTAAGATAAATGTTTTACAATGAAACGTGTATGGAAACAAGTTAGCAGGCTCAAGCAAGCTAAAACCCACATGGTAGCAAAAACAGACTAGCAGAAATTGTTAACAAGTTAGAAATTATTTAAACACACTTTGTTGTAGGCTACTATTTACGAGCGTACATTATTATTTTTATGCCATATAAAATATTTTCGCCCCACCTAGTATTGTAATCAAAACTTACCAGAAAGCTTGTAGTCCTTGGCTCAGAAAGTATAGTAGTGTGGGCTCAATAGCATCTCATTAGCGTGCAAGATCTTGAGAATCAGCTGTACATGTGATGGAAGAATGCACTATGCATGCAGAGGTTTGCATGCAATTCCATTGAATTGGGAATAGTTTAACCAAAATATGCCACAAGACCTAGAATTGCCTTATGTGTATCCCACAAAAAGGTTCACTGTTATTAAACACTTTTTTTTGGGATGATTTTAAGCAAAATTCCCGGAATTATTCCGGGAAGAATACCGGGCAGACTGTACCGTCTGTGACTGTCTTGTACCACAATGCTTGGCCTTCAGGGAAGTACCTCATCCCCTAAAATGTATCGCTGTGTGGCTTGTTCAGCCACCTGTACTGGATTGGCATCCTTGTTGGTGCGCCAAGCTTCTCATGCAGGTCAATATGACAAGCAACCACCACAATCAGAGCAAGGGGAACCACTACTTCAAGGTCTCCGAGCAAGTGACGTCACCGATTTGAAACGCTATTAGTGCGCACCACCGCTAACTAGCTAGCCATTTCACATCTGTTACACTCACCTCCCTTTTGACCTCATTTTCCACAGCAACCAGTGATCCAGGTCACGGCACCAATGTAGCAGTATAACTTTTGACTGTCCCTCGCCCATACCTGGGCTCGAACCAGGGACTCTCTGCACACAGACAAGTCACCCACGAAGCATCGTTACCCATCTCTCCACAAAAGCCGCGGCCCTTGCAGAGCAAGGGGAACCACTACTTCAAGGTCTCAGAGCAAGTGACGTCACCAATTGAAACGCTATTAGCGCGCACCACCACTAACTAGCTAGCCATTTCACATCCGTTACACAGAGAATTTGTTTTAGCTTCTCATGCTATTCTACACATTTTGCCTTGAGGCAGAGAATTTTGTTGTTTTTGAAGCCATTTTCCTGTAATTCTAAACATTTTTGCAGGAGAGCCTCGCAGGGGTGCGTCGTCCTACGCCACTGATCCAGTATTTATAAATGAATCACATCTATTAATAACTTGAAATTAAAGTTGTACTCAGTCTCATTTTCACCTCATGTATTACCTGATTTACTGAACAGAAGGCTCATCTCAATAGGTGGCCCAGGTATCCTCACGACATCAGTGTAGCTGAAGTGTTATGGTGTGTACCTACAGTATATTATATCATCATTGCTGAATTTGTGCAGGTGCCTGAGCATATGGAATTACAAATAAGAATGTAGGCTAGGTCATTTGGTAAATCGTTTCAGAAATGAAGTGTATATACCTTATCTGTAAACTTTTTATTTTGTTTGGCGATTCACATGTTACATTGTTTGAGGGGATACTTTTATCATATATTCCTGACAAATGTGTTTTCTTTATTTTCCAGGAAACTGACAACCCAAGATCAGCCAGTTGAGGACACCTGAGCCCCCCTTTGTACTGTGACTGTCTTGTACCACAATGCTTGGCCTTCAGGGAAGTACCTCATCCCCTAAAATGTATCGCTGTGTGGCTTGTTCAGCTACCTTTACTGGATTGGCATCCTTGTTGGTGCACCAAGCTTCTCATGCTGTTCAATATGACAAGCAACCACCACAATCTGAGAAGCAGAGCCTTTGCACTCACTGTGGTGAAGTGCTTTCAAACAAGGAGCTCCAAGACCAGCACTGCTGCAAAGCAGTACCTGAGACCCCGGCTCTCTCTCTTTTTATCTGTGATTGTGGGGATGAGTTTCAGAACTTTAATGAAATGCTGGAGCATAAAAGATCTCATGTCTCAACCCCCCAGCAGCAGACCCAGACGACTGATGCCAAATATTTGAGCCAAGACGAATGTAGTCTGGTTGAACCTGCCCAACCAGTCTCCCCTCAGCCAACCCTTAGCCAAACCATTTTGGGCCTCATTCCCCCCCTCTCATCCCTCACCCCTATCTCCTGTCATTCCTAGTTCAATTCTCCCACAGCTTAATAGCACATCCACTGTTCCTGAAGTCTATACAAATAAGGGGTTTATTGCCCTAACCAGACCTCCAGAGCTGAACAACCTCCCTCCAGGCGCAAGTGAGCAAGAATTACAGCCTGATGGGCTTAACCAACCTGAGAACATCTCTACTGCACAGGAACCCTCACCACAATCTGTCCAGGATGAGACTCCTGAGGATGCAGACTGTCCTGTTACAAGCGGCGCATCTTCAGAAGATGCCGGCGCACCTAAAAATGAGACAATAATGAAGATGATAGCAAATGCCTACATGAAACGTTATCAACCTGCTCAACACTACCCATTAAGACACAAGAGACTTGTGTTCCCCAAAAGAGAGCTTATACCAGTGGAGGTGACGTCACAATCCAAACAAACAGCAACATCCACACCAGGGCCCTCTATTGGCCAGTTAAGACACCTGCTTACAAATTCTGGTGCAAAGACAATAGCCTGTCCATCTGGCATCATATCTTTGACTCAGACCTTCTGCCCTGTAGTAGTTCTTGAGACCCGCCAAAAGCTTATTGATTCTAGAAATAGGGCCACACAGGGGAGATATCAATGTGGCCGCTGCCGAAGTGTTTTTCAGGACTTGGACAGCTTGACAGTGCATCATGCCTTACACAGGAAGGAGATAGTGAAGTGTTGTCGTCACTGTAAACAACTGATGATTGGAAAACCACCCCTTCCAGACAACCACATCTGTCCCCTGGCTCCCCACCACCTTACCTCAGTGGGGAGTAAATGCCACTCTATCAAAAAGACTGCATTATTCCAGAAGCAAAAGAAGCAACAACCACAAAGAATCTTCCAAAGTGTTAAAGCTAGGACGCCTTACTTTTGTCAAGTGTGCAAGCACAGCTATGCCCGTAGGTATAATCTCAATGTGCACAAGTGTCAAGGGCCACCCCATCCTCTTCAGCATGCCTCCAACTCTGCCCTGTACAAAAATACTGCATTTGGGTTAAACATTAAAGCAAGGGAGCCTGTCACAGGCGTCAACCAGAGGCCTCTAATCTCCAAAACCATCGGTGTGGGCACTGTCAGCACTCGTCAGATAAAGGAGGAGGTGATTTCTGCAGAATCAAGGCCACATCCTCAGTTTCCTGATTTGCTCTGGTCTGGTTCACCTAAAAGCTTCTCATCCTTCTATCCCAAAGTTTCCACGCATGTAACACCGGAAGAAATTGATTCAGGATCTGCAACACTACAGCAAGGAGATGGTGAAGGGGACAACGCAGCAAGTAGTTTTAAACAAGAAGGTAAAGATGGAGAATGGACAATGCCTTTAGATGATTCTGAGATTGACGTGCTGATTGAGGCAGTAGATGCAGAAGACGACGATGATTTAATGCTACAAGAACCTATTTCTCAGGGTCATGTCAAATCCACAAAGGATGGCGTGCCTTATTTCATAAAAGATGGTGCTAGGCGTTTTCCCTGCTATAGATGTCAGAAAACGTACAGTCGAGGGTGCACATTAAAAAAGCATCAAAGACTGTGTGGAAATAGATCATTTTTGCCACAATCTACCTTCCGGGCGGTAGCACAGAAAGTCAACAAGGGTCAATTCCAATTCGATTGCTATGTTTGTGGGAGGAGCTTTAACCGCAAAGATAACATGCTGATTCATAGGAAGAAGTGCCAGTTAAGTAGAACAGTGGCCAAGAATGATAATGGACTTTTACAACAGGGCTTATCAGCAGCCCAGGCACCACAACGTCTCGTGGCACAAAGTAGTAAAAATCTGGGGGATAATGGGGCAAATTGGGGTATTATGTCATTGCCCAATGTTCTCCCCAGGAGAGTGACATGTGAGTGTGGGGCAGGCTTCACTAGCCCACGGCTCCTCCTGGAGCATTTGCAAAAGCATGCACAGGAGTCCTATACCTGCCCCACATGCGGTGAGACACTGAGTTCCTGGGCAGACTATGAAGTCCACCTACAAGTGCACATGCAGCCTCAGCACCAGATGTATGGGGGAATGCAACAACAGAGCTCTCCACCTCTACTGCTGAGGTTTCCACAGCAGCCGCGTCAATGTCGGCAGGCCCTGCCAAAGCAGCGACATGCGCCTCCGCAACACACACTGCCAGCACAGCGCCCTCAGCCAAATCAACAACCTCTGCGGAAGCCTAGGAAGCCACAGCCGCTGTGTGTGCATACGATGCAGCAACACCTTTTGCAGTCGTGGCGCGCTGCTAAAGCACCTCTCCTGGAATCGGTGTAAAGGTGACAGTGGAGCTATTTCAGCGAAGGCAAACCACTGTTCCCGCTGCAGCATGGACTTCCCCAATGGCCTCAGCCTCAAGTTTCACCAGCTAAATGGAATGTGCAAGCCTGCCTTCAAGCCCATGCGTTGCCCTGTGTGCGTGCGCTGGTTTGGCACTGTGGAGGGACTCCAGAAACACCTGCAAACACACGACCAGACCAACTCATTTCGCTGCCTCATCTGCCAGCGCCTCTATCCCAGCCTACGGTCACTGAAAGACCACCGCAGGAAGGTCCATTGCATTTTGTCTGGAGACACAGAGCAGGTTACACAATGAGAATGAATACTCTGAAAATCATAATCCAACAGAACATATGAACAATGATTTTAGCAAAATGTTTTTGCAAGATCGGTTATTGATTTGAGGGATTAATTTTGTCTTGTGTAACCATATATAATCACTATTGTACTATACTACTTTGATTCTATTTTCACTGTCTTATCAATAGACTTTTCTTGCTCACTTGAACCTATTTTAATGGTCATAGTTGTAAACTGTTGTATTGTGCTGTAAAATGCAATGATGTTTTTAGCTTGTTCTTAAAGGGATACTTTGGGATTTTGGTAATGAAATCCTTTATCAACTTCCCCACTATGAAGGAAGTTCGAGGTAGTTACTGTATACTTCGTCATTGTGCTAATGCTAGTTAGCAACTTCCTTCAAACTGCACGCAGAGATATAAAAAATGGTATCGACAAGTTCATCTGACTCAGGGAAGTAGATTTTAAGGGCTTTATTGCCAAAATCCTGAAGTATGCCTTTAACTCTTCAACCATTATTAAAATGTACCACTTATTGTTCAACTGCTATTTTAGGTTGTGCAAAAACGTTGATGGTTATATCTTAGTGTGGTAGCTGTCAGTGCATTGTGGAGAAAACAATTAAGTGAATATACACTACAAAGTATGTGCACACCTGCTCGTCGAACTCCTCATTCCCAAATCATGGGCATTAATATGAAGTTTGTCAACCCCCCTTTTGCTGCTATAACAGAATCCACCCTTCTGGGAAGGCTTTTGTGTAGATGTTGGAACATTGCTGAGGGGACTTGCTTCCATTCAGCCACGAGCATTAGTGAGGTCGGGCACTGATGTTGGGCGATTAGGCCTGGCTCGCAGTCGGCGTTCCCATTTATCCCAAAGGTGTTCAATGGGGTTGAGGTCAGGGCTCTGTGCAGTCAAGTTCTTCTACACCGATGTCGACAAACCATTTCTGTATGGACCTTGCTTTGTGCACGGGGGCATTGTCATACTGAAACAGGCAAGGGCCTTACCAAACTGTTGACGCAAAGTTGGAAGCCCAGAATCGTCTAGAATGTCATTGTGTGCTCTAGCGTTGATTTCCCTTCTTTGGAACTAAGGGGCCTAGCCCGAAACACAACAAAAACAGCCTCAGACCATTATTCTTCCTCCACCAAGATTCGTCTGTCGGACTGCTAGATGGTGAAGCGTGATTCATCACACCAGAGAATACGTTTCCATTGCTTCAATGGCGGCGAGCTTTACACCACTCCAGCCGATGCTCAGCATTGCGCATGGTGATCTTAGGCTTGTGTCCGGCTGCTCGGCCATGGAAGCCCATTTCATGACGCTCCCGACTAACAGTTATTGTGTTGATGTTCCAAACTGCCTCTGGAAGCTCGGTCATGAGTGTTGCAACTGAGGATAGGCTTCTTCTTTTTTCTTCTCCCCTCCGCACTCCGGTTCCGTTCTGTGAGTTCGATGTTTCCACTTCACAATAAATGCACTTACAATTGACCAGGGCAGCTCTAACGGCAGACATTTTACGAACTGACTTGTTCGAAATGTGGAATCCTATGACGGTGCTATGTTGAAAGTCACTGAGCTCTTCTGTAAGGCCATTCTACTGCCAAGGTTTGTCTACTCTATGGAGATTGCATGGCTGTATGCTCAATTGTATACACCTGTCAGCAACTGTGTGGCTGATAGCCAAATCCACTCATTTGAAGGGATGTCCATACTTTTGTGTGTGTGTGTGTGTGTGTATATATATTTGAGCACTTCCATCAAAACAACAGAAATGTATAGGAAATAGCATGTAGTGTGTGTTGCTCCTTGTTTTAATAAAGCCCCATTCATAGATGAAAGATTTGAGTTGATTGTTGTTACTACTAACCAGGTTTCCAACCATTGTGTATGAATTACCTGGCGCAGTAATTTACTCATGACAGGCCTGATGGAAATAGCTAATGTCTTGGTAAAATGTCCAAATGTCGACAAAAGAAAATATGCCACACAAGTAAAGAATGCGATGGAAACCTAGTGAATGTTAAATGTATTTAGTACATGAAAACTTAAGCAAAAAATGCTTTTCATGTGGGGTCCTATTAGTTTGTTGCCCAAACTGTTAGAACGCTACCAAACTGCACGTCGACCTTACCAACTTGAGACGAGCCTCGACACCTGTGGTGTTTGTGAGAGTATCCCCTTTCCAAAGAGTGATCATAATAGTTTTTTTTTTAGGTCAAACGTTCAGACTCTACAGAAGTTTTTGTGAGAAGACCGGTTTAAGGGTTGTCTCAGATGCGGAAGTATGACACTGGGGGATGCGGTGGATTGAGATGCATCCAATGCAAAAAACAAACAAAAAATTTGTTAAAATGACTTGTGATGGGGATTTTTTTAAATTGAATTTAGATTAATGCAACAGTGCGTCAATCGACGCTAGGGGGCTAATGTCCGTTTTTTGTGTGTGCCACCAATTAAGAAGGTGGTAAAGGCTATACTATTTACTGAATCTTATTTTAAAGGCTTGTACTATTTCGTGAAATGGAAATGGGTCACAGGAGGCACCGACTGGTTAGCCATTAAGGCATAAAAAGTAGTTTTTAGGAATGCATGTGTGATAAATATGTTGATAATTGAGCATTTTTCCCATATTTGCTTTCTTCCTAGCGTTGTACAAACCATCATGATCTCGCGAATTTACATTCTTTGTTGCAAAACGGAATGTAAAACTAGGTTTGTATTTGGCTAGCTCCCCTCTTCCCTTCATTCATTACCAGACTCAACCAGAGATACTGGATATAATGACACGATGCTTCTCTCCGCCCTGACAATGGGATTCTTTGTCCACAGTGGAACAGGGGCCTGTCAAACTCCCGCCTATTCTTTGGATTGGTGGATTACAACTCGTCATTTTTATATAATTTTTAATATTCAATTAGGGGTGTTGCTGTCAACCGCCTGTATTCAATGCTATGCTTGCTTCATAAATAAACAGACAGTCTCAAATTACACTAAGGGATGACTCCGTAGTTGCCGGGATGTCCCGTGCGTCACGCTTATGTCAGTACGCTTTTTACAACCTAAGCATTACGAAACTTATATTAGATCAAATAAACCTCACGTATCGAAACAGCTATTCATTTTTTATCTTGATTAAATTCGACACTCATTGATCCCATACAAAAACTCCTCTCTTGATTAATAATGAATGTTCTGTGGAAAGATTTTGGGCGGAGTAAACCCTCTCGCTTCGCCTCTTTGTCTTTGACTCAATTAATCAACTTGCATACTCCAACCCGACAGGCGGCAGTGTTATATTGCATTTGGAAGTTTACCCGCCAACGAAACGAAGTAAGTTGTATTTTCCACCTCGCTGCCGCGGATGCGTTCCAAAATTCAGCCTATAAGGTTATGAAATATGAATAAAGCTACGTAGCAATATTATAGCAAAGTTACACAAGTCCGAATTTTAGATGATCGATGGCAGTAATATGAACGTGGACCGCAGTGACTCGCCGGTGTAAGGTAATGCTGCTAACGTTAGCTAGGCTAGCTATGTTTTGGGAATGGATAGCTAACGTTAGCTAGCTATACTAACAAACATTTCCTAGCTGACTGGCTAGCTAGCTATCAATATAGTTAGGTATATATGTCAAATGTAATTACTTGTGTCGATGTACTATTAAGCTTTAGTCTGCAAATTGGGTTTATAGCTTTTGAACACCCCACTGGTCCAAGAAACAAAGACCCCCAAATTTGGGCCAGCGCCGGTCTTTGGGTGACGCCGTTTCATAGTGATTTACGACCAAGGTGTTAGCTAGCTACATAGTGAATTTATCAATATCACACTACTTAACAAATTAGCGTAAGTGTAAAGGCTAGCACGCCCTACAGCTACCTAATGTTAGGTTGCTGAATTATGTGCCCTGCTTTTTATGCAATACTTCCCTGTGGATATATAATTTCTAATCAGTACAGTTGAACAGGCTTTCTAAAATAATATCCTTTCTGTTACCTCAGACACTCCAGAGAGACCCTATTCTACATGAATCATCACATTGAGGACAGGTCAAGATGCAAAAGCGGAACTATATGAAAGGGGAAAGGGAGCTTGGTGATGGTGGACCCCCTTTTTGCTTTAGTTGTGAAAGGGTCTTTCCAGACCAAACGTCATTTCATGACCACTTTTGTCCTGCGGCTGGTTTTATCTGCTCCTGTGGAACAGAGTTCTCCATGTATGTTGATATGATGGAGCACAGTGGGTTACATGAACCAGGCCACACTGTAATTAATTATAGCACCATAAAGAAGGAACAATATCAGAGGGAGAGGGAGTACAAGGAGCAGCTTTCGAGGCTGGTATTGACGGCGGGGCAGGGAAGCTGGGCTAAGCCTGGACCGACTCCGATGCTATCGGCCCCTATTCCACGAGCCACAAAGCCTCCACCTGGTCCAAGTGCCCCAACAACAGACCTCTGGCACCAATTCCAGCCAGTGGTGTTGGTGGAGACCCTGCGCAAGTTTGGAAGGACAAAGCCCTACAGGTGTGCCTACTGTGAACTGGGCTTTGCAACAAAAGACTTACTCGTATGGCACCACAACACTCACGCAAGAAATAAAGTCCATGGCTGCCTGCGGTGCGGGGTTCTCCTGCTCAGTAACAACAAGTCACCACAGCCTGGCCACCACCAGTGTGGATCATATCGGGCAACTCCTGAAACCAGATTCACCACTGCCACAGTGCTGAGTAACAGGAAACAGCCTGCGGGGTATGCTAAGAAGGTTGTCCAGCGTCAGCCGTGTCCGGAGCCGTTCAGTGGGAGCTGCAGCTAGGGATGCATATGGTCTCACAGCAGCCCATTCCAGGGACTTCTGGAACAAAATACTTGAAGTGTAGAGTGTGTCAGGAGCCCTTCCAAACTGTCAAGCTGCTCGAGAGGCACCGTTGCACAATGGCGGCATCCTTTTTTGCACAGGAACTGGGTCTGATGTCTGGCAAACAGCTCAATGGTCAAAGAAAAGGGGAGGGGACCAGCCCATACTCCTTGCCTCAAAGCAATGGTGACAAGGAGCTGGCGTTCAACATTCAAACTTCAACGAATGTAACTGTATACGACCACAAGGCAGTAGGCCCGGATAGGGGCACAGGGTTGTCTGCCGTTTCTGTAAAAACTGAGGTTTCGGATGATGACTGTTTTGTGATTGAGGATGTTTTCATGCTAGTCGGAACTAGGAAACTCAGAAATTTCCGACTTGCTAACTGGTTGAACACAGCATGTGTATAAAAACCAGTTAGTAAGTCGGAAATGTCCGTGTTTCCTAGTTCCGACTAGCACGTGAATGTGGCATAAAAAGCTCCTTCACCAAACCAGGTCAGCTGTTATACCAACGATTAACCTCTTCCTCCCAGTACTACAGACATGAACAGTGCAAAAAGCATTCCCAATGTGAACCCTCTGCATCTGCCACGGACATAAACATCTTCTATGGGTTATGGGTATGGTCCCTTTTTGTAAGGTACCGGCTTAACTCTTATCTAATTACTCAATTTACAACTAATCTGTCAGTAGCCTAGATTTGATTTTTTTTTACCTTGATTTTTTTTTTCAGTTGTGTGTTTGTCAAATGACATTGAAAATGTTACATATGCAGTATCAAATCAGTCTGTATGGTTCAGATAACCACAAACATTGTATGATAGTTTTTCTTTGAAAATGCGCTTGTTTTTTACAGTAGCTTTACTGAAAATGTGGTCTTGGAATAATTTCTGTGGTCTTGAATAAAATATTGTTTTGTTTCCACTCTCTCCCTTTCTTTGTAGCAACTAAAGTGTAATAATCTTTGTGTTCTCCGTATTTCAGGGACCAAAGCAATAGCAGCAGCCATAAAGTGATAGCTGGAAAAGGCTATAAGGACACTCCTGATCTGCAAAACATTTATTTTTCTCCAGAATTACTTAAATTAGGTTACGGTTAGAGGTAGGTTTTAAGGTAAGAGACAGTTTTAGATTTTGGTTAGTTGTTTTACAAGTCAGGGTCTGTTATAGCCTCTGCCAAGAGCATGATGGATATGTAGATAATGTATTCACTGATTCCTTGGGATAGCTCTCTGACATAGTTTGTCACTTGTGAATGCACATAGCATACAAAAATAGGGGTTAGTCGTAGAATATTTTGCCATCTCATTAGAATTTTATTATCACTGCACACAGTTTTTGGGTAAACTTTTTTTTTACCCGGTTGTCCATCTTTGATGAGGTAGGCAGGCATCGCGACACCATTTCCGGCCTACCGGATGTTGAGTGAGGAGAAAAAAACAATTGAATCACGAATACAATAAGCTAACGTTTTAAATTATGGCACACACCACTGTATCTGAACGTTGGCGAAAACATACATGTTATGTGCAATGCATTTTATATTTATAAATATTGATATTTTGTCGGGTTTGGACTACAAAACGGTATGTTGACATTTGCTAGCTAGCTTTCATCATGTCGACAGCTATCTAACTGGTGAATCGAGAACAAGTTTGCACTAACATTTTTGGGTGAGTAACTGCGAGTTTTACATAAAACAGATCTAGCTATTGCGTGCATGTTTCTTTAGCAAGCTAACTGGATTTAGAGCATGTCGGCCTACCTGCAGAATTTCGCTACAGCTGACGTTAGTTGACACAGCTACATACCGTGCCTTCAGAAAGTGTTCACACCCCTGACTTTTCTCTCATTTTGTGTTATAGCCTACATTTAAAATGTATTCAATTGAGATTTTGTCACAGACCTACACAATACCCCATAATGTCAAAGTGGAATTATGTTCTTTAGACATTTTTACAAATGAATTAAAAATGAAAACCTGAAATGTCTAGTCAAGTAATCAGCCACGTTATGGAAAGCCTAAATAAGTTCAAGAGTTAAAATGTGCTTAAGTCACATAAGTTGCATGGACTCACTCTGTAAAATAATGTTTAACATATTTTTTGAATGACAACCTCATCTATTGGTAGATGGGTAAAAATGGTGAAGTTATTAATTAACACTGGATGGTGTATCAATACACCCAGTCACTACAAAGAGACAGAAGTCCTTCATAACTCAGTTGCTGGAGAGGAAGGAAACTGCTCAGAGATTTCAACATGAGGCCAATGGTGACATTAAAACAGAGTATAATTGCTGTGATTGGGTCAACATTGTAAGTTACTCCACAATATTAACATAAATGAGAGTTGCAATAAGGCACTAAAGTAAAACTGCAAAAAATGTGGCAAAGAAATTTACTTTATGTCCCAAATACAGTGTTATGTTTGGGGCAAATCCAATACATCACTGAGTACCACTCTTCATATTTTCAAACATGGCGGTAGCTGCATCATGTTATGTGTATGCTTGCCACCGGCAAGGACTAGAGTTTTTTTTGTATGTTAATAAAAATAAATGGAATAGAGTTAAGCACAGGCAAATCCCAGAGGAAATCCTGGTTCAGTCTGCTTTCCAACAGACACTGGGAGACAAATTAATCTTTCAGAAGGACAATAACCTAAAACACAAGGCCAAATCTACACAAGTTGCTTATCAAGATGACATTGAATGTTCCTGAGTGGCCTAGTTACAGTTTTGACTTAAATCGGCTGCAAAGTCTATGGCAAGACTTTAAATAGACTCTCTAACATTGATCAACAATCATCTTGTCAGATGTCAGAGCCTGAATAATTATTTTAAGAACGTGTAAATATTGTACAATCCAGCTGTGCAAAGTTCTTCGAGCAGGTGAGTCAAGCTCATTCACATGGAGGTCCTAGTGCCTGCTGGATTTTGTTTTACTTTCAATTAAGTCCTCGACAACCAGGTGAGGGGAGCTCTTTATTAATCTGTGACCTTAATTCATCAATCAATGAAGATTGAAAACCTGCAGACGTTTGGCCCTCCATGGAATGAGTTTGTCACACGTCTCAGAGACTTACCCAGAATGACTCACAGTTGTAATCGCTTCCAAAGGTGATTCTAATATGTTTTGGCTCAGGTTTGTGAATAATTATGTAAATTAGAAAATTCAGTATTTCATTTTCAATAAACATGTTTTCGCTTGTCATTATGGGGTGTAGAAGGGTGAGCATTTTTTTTTATTTTGAATTCGGCTCTAATAGAACAAAATGTGAAGGCATTGTAGCTAGCTGCCTACAGGGACAAGAGGAATAGATTGGATTTGGGAATTCCCGTAGCTAGTTCTTTTCACTTTGATTAGATCACTGGATGTCAGACAGCCTCAAGGGGTTGTGGTGCCTAGAACCTATCAATTTGATTCAAGACATGGAAGACACAAGGTGCAACATTTAAACCCAACAGAACAACACTACATCAGTGTGTGAGTATGTGAGATGCATGTAAGCTGTTTGGTGAGACAATTTGAATGACAGCATGGGGATAAAATGTTGCCCAGGCTGCTAAATCTGGTGCGAAAATACAGATGCAAAATGTAGTGGGACCAGTGGTATATGGTTGTTAAATTATTATAAAAATGATTTCAAGTCAGTGGCACAGCCCCATCCCTGTCTTGTCCCAATCTATAGAAGGGGTGTTCTTGGCCATTTGCCAGGGGCCCCACGGGGTGGGGATTGTGTTGTTAGGGGCCCTAGAAAGACTAACATTTCTGCGTGCAAAGGGGAAGTAAACTCAAAATACAACATAACATGACCGTTAGTTCGTTAAACCAAGACAGTTTTCAATGTTATGATGTAGAATCACGTGGCTCAAACCTCTGTTTCTTCTGTTTAGGTACCTGGGGACAGTGGTGGGGTTACCTGACTAGTTTGTGGTTGAAGAGGAGACACGTGATTTGAACAAAAGCTGGATGATCGTTCTTGCCTGGGCTGTTATTGGAGGATCTACGTTGAACATTTATCTTTTCCTCATCAGTCCCGCCAGAGAGCCTGCCTAAAAATAAAGACAGTAAGTATTAAAATAGCATAAGAAAGTCACTAATGCATGTTGGAAATAGTAGCATCTTGTTACTTGTATCCCAGAGGCTAGAAAAACTCCATCCTGAATCTAGATTTAATGAGAATTCACCTCTTCCCTATGTTTGGTTTGATAACAGAGCAAGAGACTGACTGACATGGGAAGTAAAATTTCCTTCAGTAGAGGAGTCAATGATGAGGAAACGGTCAGCCTTATCTGCTGCCCATAGCAACCCTCCTAAACCCTTGCCTGCCCTGACTAACGAGAAACCTGTAACTGCTGATACTGGCAATGGAGATGCTACTGTTCTAATGTGTCCCCTTTCAGGGTATTTTCATGTCTAGAACTGTGTATCTGATACAATATACCCATATATTTGTGCGATATGTGCTGAGTTTGGCTGTTTCTATATTTGATTATGAAAACTAAGACCGGCGCAAAAGAAAAGTATTAACGCATTATACCCTTTTTTTTAATATATATATATATGTTTTACAGCCATCTGAAGAGAAGATCAGCAAGGAGGTTGACAACTGCCATAACATGCCCCAATGAAGGAGCCCTTACAAAGACTCCAACTACAGAGAGAAAGTAAAAGCCAACAGAACAAAGTGGTAGCTGAACCCTCTGACACACGGTCACTACCAGGTACACCTGTTTCGGTTGTCCATCCTAATTCCAGAAAGGTAAACTCTGGTGACATTAATCACAGAAGAAAGCTCACAAAGACCCAGGCAAATATGGAGAAAATGCATGTTAATTCACCTGCTACTGGTCATGCTAGAACTCAATGTGAAAGTGCCAATCCTGAAGTGCATTTATCACTTACTGGGAGTGAGCAAACATTGAACTGTATCACAAAAGAGCTGGTGGGTGTAACAAGGCCAGCAGCAGTAGATGTTGTTAGGAAACGTGGTCGCCCTCACAAGAAGGCAAAGATGCTGCATACTGTGCTACAAACAGTGGAGAGTTCTTCTCATCTGAGCACTGCAGAATCAAAGGATTGGAGTGAAACAATGTCTGACAGAGCGAATGCTATTTCCTTTACTACAAACTGTGTAGAAAACAGGGATGACACATCTCTCAGAGCTATTGAAACAAAAGCAATACCTCTAAACTGTGAACCAAGCAATACAGCGGTGTCTGTTCTTGACTTGTCCCCCCAAGACCATCAACCAGCTGAATCCAGCCCTGTGGCTATCTCACCCTTGGAACCAAAAAGGAAAAGGGGACGACCAAAGGGGTCGACCAAGAAACGACCAGGAAGAACCATGAACACTATTTCAGTGCAACAATCCCATGTAACAGAAGAAAACATTGTAATTAAAAAGGAACCTGATGAGATGCTATCTGGAAAGGAAAGGAGAGGAAACATTGGTCATCAGCCTGAGGAAACTCCTGTTGAGCCTAAACACAGAGTAGGACGACCACCAAAGAAAACAACACTCGTGAGGCAGTTTGCGTTAGCACAGAGAAAATCACAGAGAAAATCATGTTCTATTACAGCATCTGTGAATTCTCAGGATATTACACCACAACATCAGAAGATTGAGACTGAGCGTTCAGATTATATAGCAAGGCATGTGTCTGTGTCGCTTAGTCGCGTTGATTCTCAGAGAGGTGGTAGGTCAAGTGGGACTGCTGACATGATCTCTAATGTGAAGTGTGAGGATATTGAAATAGAGCTGGGGGATTTTAATTCCCTGACACAGTCAAATTGTCTCATGTCTTTTCAATGCCAAACTGACACCAGTGTGAAGGTTGAGCCCTGTAATACTAGTTGTGAAGGCACTGAATTCAAAAAGCCACTCAAAGTTGACAAACGCAGAGGAACTGCTGGCACTGCTCCCAGAAAGCGATCCCGGTTCGTTTTTGGAAAAACTAAATACAAAAAAGGAAAGAGGAAAAGGTGCATTGATGCTAGAGGTAGACTCCAAAGTGTGACCTCACAGAGAGATCCAGACACCATGTCAAAGCAGGTCGATGAAGGCAATGGTGATGTTGGAAAGGAGATGGACTGTGGCGAGTCAGCTTGGGAGTATGAGGGCAACACAAATGACAGCTTTTCAAATGGAAGTAAGTCAACAGATGAAGGATTTAAAGATTTGCTTGAGAGTCACCAAAATCCTATCGTCACTGATGTAAACATATTAGAAACTATGTCGCATGAGTCCTTTTCAAATCAGATGTCGTACAAGGTGAAGAATTTACAAGTAAGAAAATCAAGAAAGAGAGAGATTGTGTAGGCGATGAAACTGAATATAACCCAACAAGCAGTTGTCCGAAGGCTAGGGGTCGACCAAAAGGGAGACCAAAAGGCACAGGGAAAACGTGTGAGTACTGCGGACGCCATTTTGATTTTGTGTCTGTATATACCGTCCATCTACGCACTCATACAGGCGAAAGGCCCTATAAGTGCATTGATTGTGACCAAGACTTTGCCCAGCTATCTAACTTAAAAGTCATGTCAAGAAACATAACAAGCGCTGTCAGCCTCTGAAGTGTCCATATTGCAAAATGAAGTTCAGTAATTCAGAGGAATTGCTTGCTCATTGCAAGTGGCACTCGCAGAACCCGAACCAGGACTCTGAGCCTGAGAGTAAAACGAAGGATAACAGAAATGAGGCCACTCATACACCCCTTGTTTCTCTGAAAGAAAGGAGAAAAAGGGGAAAGGGGGGGATACTCAAATGCCACATTTGTGGGAAAGTGTTTCCCTTTTGGTCTGGTCTGCAGGTTCATATACGTATGCACACAGGGGAAAAACCATATATCTGTAAAGTATGTGGGAAAGCCTTTAGTAATCGCTCATCAATTCGTATTCATGAGGTGACACACTGGTCCATTAAGCCTTACAACTGCACATGGTGTGGAAAGAGTTTCACGCAGTTGTCGTCTGCAAAAAAACATCCCTGCAAGGGTCTGAGGGAGAGTAATGACAGAGGGAGCCGGAAGAAGCCTTTCATATCTTTTACATGCCACATCTGCGAAGAGAGATTTGTTCAGAGGCGTCAGTACAAAACCCACCTGAAAACCCATGCTGATGTGAAGCTCTTTCGCTGTTTATTCTGTGACCAGCTGTTTAGTGTGATGTCAGAATTTGAAGAGCACCACCAATATTGCACCAAAGTTAGGGGGGAGAAGATGACATCCAAATCTGAATTTAGGATTTGGAAACCTAGAGCCCCTAATCAGCAAAGCTCGCAGCAACCAAGTGTCAAGAGTCATTCACCAGTCACCCAATTAGTATTTCCTGCAGCTGCTGATAGTCACCCATTTCAGAACCTTGGACAGAGTTCAGCTTCCTCTGCCTCATTGCTGAACTGTGAACCTACCTCACAGCAAAAACAAAGTGGTCGTCTGTCTTCACAAACACATCCCAATAAAGCCATTGCTACAACTCTGCGCCCCTTCCAAACATGCATTATACCCACAAACAATCTCACCCCACTTGTATCAAAGTTGAACAGTCTAGATCGTAAATCTGACCCGAGGAAGTACTTATGCCCACGTTGTGGAAGACTTTTCAGACACACAGGAAGACTCCGAGCCCACATGCTAACTCATGCCCACAGTCAGAGCTACACCTGTGACTGCTGTGGAAAGACCCTGGAAAGCTGGAAAAAGCTTTGGCTTCACCAGCGAATCCACAGACAGAAACTAGGACGGTTCTCATGTCCAAAGTGTCGCCAAGGTTTCCGCTTCGTTGGGCCCTACAAGCAGCACATGCTGCGAGAACACCCGGAGTACCAGTGGATCGATGAGAGACCAAACAAAACTCTCCAAGGACTTGAACAGCAGCAGTGCCTGCCTTATCAATGTGAGGAGTGCAACACCAGCTTCAGGACACTAGATTTGCTTTTCAATCATCAGCTTTGCCATTCCTCACCAGGTGACCACAGTATGTTGGTACAGGACGACTGCTATGATTACTCTCCCTCGACACATGAACATGATGTACCTTCCAACATGAATGGATTTGACCCTCACATGAACAGTGGCGTAACACACTCCCATCAGGAACTCCACCATACCTACTACCCTTCTCCGCCTCTACAAGCAAACCACCCACGAGGTTCACATCTCCTTCATTACTTTTCCAATCATTCAGACGTACTACATTCACTGTCACCCCTTATACCTGTGCCTCCCCCAATGCAACACCCAGGTTTCCAACCAGGCCTCCAGTTATATGACTCCACCCAGCTGCTCACAAGCCCTCTATCACCACTGTACTCACAGGTAGAGACCATTCCAAACCTTGACAGAAAAGATGGGAATGTAAACAGGAAGCAGAGTAGAATTTATGGGAATGGGACTAAACGTGCTGCTAGATCCAAGGAGGACAAGGCGACAAATGGGGGTTGGATTGTGCGGAGTGTGGTGTTCAGTTTCCTGCTGTCTCACAACTCTATGAGCATTATTTGCAGCATGCCAGGGGGAGAGGTGTAGGAAATGAAAATGAGGGACCTTTTTCTAACACAAAAGCACGTTATCCTCCCATCTCTTTCTCAGAGGTTTATCAGTTTAGAAATGGCTTATAGGTCAACTAACAAAAGCAGCATTTTTAACACATAAGGGGTTGTTGTATTGATGTGTTTGAGTGAATATTCTGTTGAATGGCGATTGTTACTCTGGTTGCTTGTTGGTCGTTAGGGAAGCTGATTACTTTTGGTTGTTATTCGATTTACTTACACTATGATCAATTTTAGGTTGACAGTATTTTATTTTTCTTTGGCGGGTGTCCCTTAATCTGAAAAGATGGTCAGTGCTTTTATACATTTGAGTAGCTGTAGCAGGTTTTCAGACGAGGACAGATCATGGCCTGCAATCTATTTTTCAATGGAAGTTTGAGTGTAAATTGCTATGCTTGATCATGGAACATTGTCATACCTCTTTTTGTCATTGTTAACCTCTTACTGTCAGACTCTGATTCTCAACTGATGAAAAATAATGTTGTAATTTAGCCTGCCAATACAAGTGATTAACATACCTTTTTATTTTGTCCATTTATTTAAAATAAAATTAGAAACCTCATATTTTGCAAGTTAGTCATTTATTCTATGTTTAAGTGTTGATTTGTAACTTATGCAAGAAAAATATTTTCACTGCCAATACTCTAGTCGTTTTACCTAATAGGCCTACATTCCCTCATGTTTACAGAAAGTTCTTTTGTTTAGAAAAGCAGTACTTGTTCTGTTGCTGATGAACTGACAGCTGTTTACATACTGTATATTTTACTTTCTAGTTTCACTCAGTTATTGTGTCAGATAAAAATAAAAGCCACCTTTCTAATGTTGTGCTTATTTAATTTCAGACATATAGCCTATCACAAGTACATATGTAGGCAGACAGGACACATGTCATGTGGGATTCACTTGCAGGTTCGAATTATTTTGTTGTAGAATGCCCTTTTGAAGGCACTGTTCTCATCGAAGTATTGAATGGTAATGTCGTTTGCTCACTGTGGAGAACAAACTAACTTTCCCCAGATGATGGGGAGTCAATGTAAGATTTAACATTTTTCAAGACTTTAACTTTGAAATCAGATTGATGTGTTATGGACTACATTTTAATTTGAAGACATATGTGAGACTAATTTCAATTGTTATTGAACGTAATTACTATTCAGGGATTGTGTGTTTTTGCGCCCTTATGTATAGTGTGAAATTGTGATAAAACTTTATTTTAATGGTGAGGCGCCGCTAATAGTTTTTTACGGTTGCAGACGACAGAATGGGGCGTGGTCCAAATGGGCGGCAGTAAATCAGTCACGCCACGGTCAAAACATTGGGGTGAAAAAAAAAAATGTTCTTCACAATCCCACCATCGGATGCGCACCGGTTGACATCAAACATGGAGAACATGCATATAATGCAAATATGTTTATTTTACGGCAAACAAGAGATGTAGTTTACCGGTATCTTTGAAGTATTTTATACCCGTGCATTAAACCGCAAGGGACAGAGAGAGGATCCATTGAATCTTGAGGAGCAGCCAAGGTAGGCGACGGAATTTGAGGTCATTGACGGTCACAGCCAGGTTCTGTCCATGATATCTTGTACAAATTAGAAGGTGTTCTGTTTTGACCTAAATATGTTATATTTACTGCGTAGGCTATAAACTGAAGAAATGACACATGTTTTATATAACCATATTTTGGAAAGTAGTTTGATCTGTGACCAGAGTATGGTTCTACAGCTGACACTGTTTATAATAAGCCTTAGCAATCAGGACCAAATGTTGCAGCCATTTCTTTTTCATCATACCCTATTGATGTGCCTACTAATCTCAAAGAATACAATAGGATGGAGACAGTATGTGGTAAAGGAGCGACATTGGATGGTGACATGCTGATGGTCATCGTTAAACAAGAGGAAGAAGACAATATGGAGCAGATGTCCAATGGTCCACTGTCATCTGACACACTCATCAAACAGGAGCAAGAAGAGGGCCTAGAACAAGGCACTACAGGTGGGTCCAAATAAGGGTTTAGGAGCCTGCAAGCCAACACTTGCACACAAACGGAATTGTAGTATTGATCATTTTACAACATGATACAATATATTAGTCTCTTATTTTCAACCTTGATTTTCAACACATTTACTTTCTTTGCTCCTGCAATCCCACAAAATCATGGTCGTGCTTCAACTCCAGCTCCAGGCGACCAACTCCCTGAGGAAACCGACACCCTGGAAGAAGCAGAGGAGGAGAAAAAGAGGAGGAAGGGAAAGACAGAAGAGAGGTTCTGGTCTGCTGTTGAGACTGTGGATGTCTCTGGGTCAGACTCCAGTTGGTGCTGCAGACTGTGTCAGCGCTGCTTCAGTTCCTCCTGGCAGCTGACGGGACACTGTTGTACTGGCATCGCGGGGGAGGACGGGGTCGCCCACGGCCACAAGGTCAAACTGGAGTTCCGGTGCCCAGTGTGTGGCGACCGCTTCCTCCGTCCCACAGCCTTCATCATGCACAAGCGCAGTCACATGGGCCAGTCCCAGTACGTCTGTGGGGTCTGTGGACGGACGCTCAAGAGCCTGCGCAAGCTGTCCTCCCACAAGCGCTCACACTCCCGCCGCCGCGGGACTGTGGCTGAACGACAGCAGTGCCATGACTGCAGCCAGAGCTTCTGCAACTTGACGGCACTCAGAAGCCACCGGGAGAGACAGCATGGAGAGGAGAGGAACTGGAAGGATGAGGAGGACAGTGCGGTGAGAGAGGAAGAGGAGGGAAGCACTGCAGTAATCTCTATTGATTCAACCAGAGTTTCAGGTAAGGCTGGTTCTTTATTAGTATTTCCTCTTGTTTAGGCTATGGATTCACCTCTCATTTGCAAGGTACTTGGAATTCTGTGAACTGGTGTCTTAAAACCGATTATTCTGATCTAGATATGGTATGTATCTTGTTATTTTCTCTTTTCAATGACTCAGTATTTACCTGTATTTGACAATCTTTCCTCTTTGCAGCAAATCACCACATCATTGTGTATCTACTGGTTCTCCTAACAGTGTCTAATTAGCTTTCTCTTCCCCTAGCCCAGCCTCCCCAGTCTCCTCAGTGCCACCAGTGTTTCATGACCTTTCAGGATGCAGAGACAGAAGAGAGGCATTTACGCTTCAAGCACCCAGTGGAGTATGAGAGACATCTCAGAGGTCGCACAGTGTTTGCCTGCTGTGTCTGCGACCGTACATTCCCCTCCTCCCGCCTGCTCTCAGCTCACCAACGCACCCACAGCAAGTGGAGTCTGCCCCCCACTGGCCCAGAAGACTCTGTCCAAGAAAGCACAGACGGAGGAGAGGCTGAGGGTATATAGAATATTTTAATGTTTTTAATTCAGTCTATGTACTTAATATTTCTTTCAGTTTTCATGTTTTATAATTATACATTTTTTGTGTTTTATTTAAAAAATTACAATGTTTCTATTGTCACACACCGAATAGGTGCAGTAAAATGTTAGTTGTTTTTATATGGTCAGCCATAGTAGTACAGCGCCCCTGGTGCAAATAAGGGTTAACTGTCTTGCTCAAGGACACATCAACAGATCTTTCATCGTGTCGGCTTGGTATTTCAGGTGTGGACAATGAAAAAAACAGAGCTGGTCCAACGAGCTGTGAGCACTGTCATATCATCTTCAATGACCTCGAACCTGGGAACGTCACATGACGGCCAAGCACCCCCATCCCTGTCGACACCTACTTCACCAGGGAATGCCTACCTGACTTCTAGACCTGCCAGGGGTCAACTACGACCCTATCGCTGCTCCTCCTGTGGAGAGAGATTCATACAGGAAAGCACCCTGACCAAACACTGCACCGAGGCACACGCCAGCTGAGAGAGGATGGTTCTGGGAGCATAGATACCAAGATGAAGAGGACAAGAGGTAAGTTGGAGTGATCTATATATATGATTGTTTTCCAGGAGTGCCTTGACTAACTATTTATAAAGTTGTTTAACGAAGAAATTACATGTCACTTATGAGATTTATCCTATAATTTCATTGTAGGTCTTAGTGTCAACCCTTATGCCAACTTTCTCCAACAAGAAACAGAATCTTCACTAAATCTATTTTGAATTAATATCTCTTTTAGGGCTGTGACAATACCAGTATTGCAATATTTTTTTCCATGCCAAAAATGAAAACATGAGGCAGACTTTACTCTTTGTTCCTTTTTATTTTCCAAGCTATAGCTTTGAAAATAAATAAGTGATTCTGGATGAAAACATAACGATGTTTGTTTCCAACTTCAAGGCTGTTTCCCCAAAGAAGTTAAATCCACTTTGTGTTTTGTTTCGTTGCCACAATACTGGTATCGTCCCGGCTCTAACAACTTGAAAAGCACAAGTGTCAAAATGGAGTAGTTTTCAAAATAAAAGCATGACCATATTTATTAGAGATTCACATTAAAAAAATAATAGTTATTCACCTGTGCCATGAATAAAGATAGGATGAAAACAGACCAAACCAGCTTTTGATAATTTTGATAGCAATAATGTTTGTACTACGACATGTAAACTACATGAACAAAAGTATGGGAACACCTGCTCATCAAACATCTCATTCCAAAATCATCCCTCTTTGCTGCTATAACAGTCTCCACTCTTCTGGGTAGGCTTTCCATTAGTAGTTGGAACATTGCTGTGTGTATTTGCTTCCATTCAGCCACGTGCATTAGTGAGGTCGGGCACTGATGTTGGGCGATTAGGCCTGGCTCGCAGTCGGCGTTCTATTTCATCCCAAAAGTGTTCGATGGGGTTGAGGTCAGAGCTCTATGCAGACCAGTCAAGTTCTTCCTCAACGATCTCAACATACCATTTCTGTATGGACCTCGCTTTGTGGACGGTGGCATTGTCATGCTGAAACAGGAAAGGGCCTTCTCCAAACTGTTGCCACAAAATTGGATGCACCGAATCGTCTAGAATGTCATTGTATGCTGTAGCGTTAAGATTTCCCTTCACTTTAACTAAGGGGCCTAGCCCAAACCATGGAAAAACTTTATTCCTCCTCCACCAAACTTTACAGTTGGCACTATGCATTGGGGCAGGTAGCATTCTCCTGGCATCCGCCAAACCCAGATTCATAGATCTGACTGCCAGATGGTGAAGCGTGATTTATCACTCCATAGAATGTGTTTCCACTCCTCCAAAGTCCAATGGCGGCAAGCTTTACACCTCTCCAGCCGACGTGTGACATTGCGCATGGTGATCTTAGGCTTGTGTACGGCTGCTCGGCCATGGAAACCCATTTCATGAAGCTCTCAACCAACAGTTATTGTGCTGACGTTGCTTCCAGAGGCAGTTTGGAACTCTGTAGTGAGGGTTGCAATTAGTTCTGACAAGGTGACAGTATTACAGGCACACATGTCATGAGGGCAGTCAAATTCCACGTGACCATTTAGTCACGGAAATTAGGCTTCTCCAAGCTCTGATGCTGCTGATGGTCATTAGTAGCATACCAAACTTGCGAACCGCCTGGCACTCTATTGTCCTTCTATCACTCTGACATCAATGCAAATGTAATCAAAAATCTAATCTAACACTTAATGAGAGCCCATGAGATCATGTTGTGCAACATTTCTATAGGCTATGCAATTGAGAAAACAGTGATGGCTATTAAAAAGAGGAGGATCCCATCAGCTTTCAACAGGCTAGGCCTACTATCTATTTCTCAACTTTCCTATTATTCGTGCTTCTCTTTAAAACAGGAGTATAGCCTATCTGGCTGGAATGAAAATGAACCACAAGAAAAGCGTCCTCCATTCACTATTTAAGTGCATAGATGACATGGTTTTTTCCCCACTGCCCCTGTTTGAGACAGTTGCATGATAATGGTCCATTATAAATCAAATTTCACACATATGTTATTTAGTATACAGTACCTTCGGAAAGTATTCAGACCCCTTGACTTTTTCCACATGTTGTAACGGTACAGCCTTATTCTAAAATGGATTTAAAAAATAACTTATCCTCAGCAATCTACACACAATACCCCATAAAGCGAAAACAAGTTTTTAGAATTTTTTGCAAAGGTAATGCAAATGTAAACAGAAATGCCTTATGTAAGTAAGTATTCAGACCCTTTGCTATGAGATTCAAAATTGAGCTCCAGTGCATCCTGTTTCCATTGATCATCCTTGAGATGTTTCTACAACTTGTTTGGTGTCCACCTGTGATAAATTCAATTGATTGGACATGACTTTGAAAGGCACACACCTGTCTATATAATGTCCTAAAGTTGACAGTGCATGTCAGAGCAAAACCAAGCCATGAGGTCGAAGGAATTGTCCGTAGAGCTCCGGGACTGGATTGTGTCGAGGCACAGACATGAAGGGTACCAAAACATGGCTGCAGCATTGAAGGTCCCCAAGAACACAGTGGCCTCCATCATTCTTAAATGGAGGATGTTTTGAACCACCAAGACTTCCTGGCCACCCGGCCAAACTGAGCAATCGGGGAGAAGGTCCTTGGTCAGGGAGGTGACCAAGAACCCGATGGTCACTCTGTCAGAGCTACAGAGTTCCTCTGTGGAGATGGGAGAATCTTCCAGAAGGACAGCCATCTCTGCAGCACTCCACCAATCAGGCCTTTATGGTAGAGGGGCCAGACGGAGCAATGTACAGAGATCCTTGATGAAAACCTGCTCCAGAGCCCTCAGGACCTCAAACTGGGGTGAAGGTTCACCTACCAACAGGACAACAACCCTAAGCACACAGGCAAGACAACGCAGGAGTGGCTTTGGATCAAGTCTCAATGTACTTGAGTTGCCCAGACTTGAACCCGATCGAACATCTTTGGAGAGACCTGAAAATAGCTGTGCAGCAACCCTACACATC
Source organism: Oncorhynchus tshawytscha (assembly GCF_018296145.1). Taxonomy (NCBI): domain Eukaryota; kingdom Metazoa; phylum Chordata; class Actinopteri; order Salmoniformes; family Salmonidae; genus Oncorhynchus; species Oncorhynchus tshawytscha. The sequence goes on along the minus strand of NC_056431.1, from coordinate 8,800,044 downwards.
CACCCTGACAGAGCTTTAGAGGATCTGCAGAGAAGAATGGGAGAAACTCCCCAAATACAGGTGTGCCAAGCTTGTAGGCCATACCCAAGAAGACTCGAGGCTGTAATCACTGCCAAAGGTGCTTCAACAAAGTACTGAGTAAAGGGTCTGAATACTTATGTGAATGTCATATTTCAGTGTTTATTTTTTTATAAATTTGCAAACATTTCTAAAAACCTGTTTTTGCTTTGTCATTATGGAGTGTTGTGTGGATGAGGAAAAAGCCATTTAATCATTTTTAGAATAAAGATCTAACGTAACAAAATGTTGAAAAAGTCAAGGGGTCTGAATACTTTCCAAAGGCACTGTATGTAAAGACAATATTAAATCAATAATAGTGTGATTGGTGACAATATCAGCCTGTCACTTGTGAGTGATATATTATCACTTGTGAATTATGCCCAGTTTAAGGCAAACAGCGCTTGCTTATTTTTTTTTTGGTGCTACTTTTTCAAATCATAGCTGCACACCTCATGTAGCCTGGCCTATATGCTATGATAAGGTTTGTATCACAACTAAAGTGGCCAAATAACTGCTTAAAATTAATCACATTAATCCGCTTTACAATGGGTTTAAAGCCTAACTGGCATACATACTGTGTGCAGAGCTTGAGTTTCAAGTTTGTGGCAGGTAATTTTCACAATAAATGCACCTTCATAATAAAAGCATTAAATGCATAATCTCATTTGTGGTCACTTTTGAGAATGGTGTTTTCCTGCTAATGGAACATTTGCGCTTTTAGCATTCTGCCGTGTGCGCATTGCTGGGCTTATAATGTGAAGAAATAGCCTAACAGTTTATCAACCGGTTTAAGCAAACATTTCTCATCTGTTCCGTCAGGGTCATTGCTTAAAACAGATTTTTTTATGCTAGAAATGGTATTAATTTGGGATCTATCGCATCCCACAAATGTCCCAGACTATGTTTGGAATATTTATTTTCGCACAGAATAAAGTAGGTCAACTTTTGTACTACGGCGGATAGTCATTTGTTAGGCCTACTCATCTTGTTGGCTGACGAAAAGTAAATGCAGACAGTTCTTCCAATATCTTCAACATGCGCCGGAATTGATAAGAATGTGTGCAGTTGTCTGTCTTCACTTGTAGCTGAGAAAGACCCAATCACGTGACTGCGAGCCATGTGAGTGAGAGGTGCTTCGACACGCAGCCGGGAGAAGGGAATTGTAATTATTGTATTCAGCCCAAGGGCACAACAGTCACTGGCCGCAAAAGAATTTTTAGGGGGCATTACAGCCATAGAAAGGGGATGCAGCTGGGGTTTTCAAGGCTTTTCAAATTGTGAATCAGACTGATGAAGTGTGTACAACCTATGCAAAAAAAACAACAAAGTAGAGCTCATGCCTTTCATGTGACTTTTTTTCAAATCATCATTAGTTGCATCATGCAGCCAAGAATGTATTACAAATCAAAACACAACCCAAGTGAAGTTACATAACTCTAAATGAAGCATATAGGAGTAGCTGTTTCTTTGTTAACCGCTCAACACAAAAATGTGTGCACTCCTCAAATTGTTTGGAGAAAATATATTTTATTCAGCTATGTCCAATTGTATTCTTCATACTATAAAATAATGATACGGAATTCTAAGCAAATCTTGCCTGTTAAATGAACTAGTGTAGCCCACAGCCATATGGCATAGCCAGATCAGGGCCGAACATAACAAGAAAAATGCTATTCTGTTGTTCTGAAATAGACTACATTTTCTTCATATCATGTTTCTTTTGATCTGTCTAAATAAATAATGGATTTATTATGATGGTGTAGGCTATATTACATGGATTTTAGACCTTTTAAAAAGTAGATGTTCTAAAAGTCTGCATCAGTGGCTTGTAGGCCATGTGTGGATGCCAGGAGATGCTCAATGTATTTATGTTCATTAACGGTCAATTATTGTGAGAACAGCAGATATTTGCTTGAGAATCACCGTCTGACAAAATTTCATGACTGCCACAGCCCTAGTTGCAACCAAGGACACACCATTTTTACACGCTACGCACTTCAGCACTCGGCTGTCCAGAGCTTGTGTGGCCTACCACTTCGCGGCTGAGCGGTTGTTGCTCCTAGACGTTTGCACTTCACAATAACAGCACAGTTGACCGGGGAAGCAGGAAGAAATTTGACAAACTGACTTGTTGGAAAGTAGCATCCAATGACAGTGCTACCTTAAGTCACTGAGCTTTTCAGCAAGGCAATTCTACTGCCAATGTTTGTCTATGGAGATTGCATGGCTGTGTACTCGCAGCAATGGGTGTGACTGAAATAGCCAAATCCACTCATTTGAATGGGTGTCCACATACTTTTGTATATAGGGTATGTTCCTCTAGAACAGTTAGTGAAAAAAATAACAGAAGACCGTGTTTAAAAGTAAAATATAATTTATTTTCTCATGACCATTGTTGTTATCATGTATTTCTGTCTTAGAGAATATGTCTAGATCAAATTAGTTGGAGGACATGGTGCTGCTGATCCAGGATTTGTAGTTGCAGACCTTGGTGTAGACACCAGGCTTGTTCCTCTGCACAGCCGTAACCCCAGGACACAACACCCTGCAGCTGACCATTGCACACCACGGGCTACCGGAATCTCCCTAATAGAGATATGGGGAGACAGAAATTAAAGGTGAGCAGATTTGTTTCAGGGTATCAGTCAATCTAGGTTGAAGGATGGTTTTTGGGAATTCTAGAATCGTATTTTCATTAACTCTTATTGATCAGTGGAAGTGCTTCAACTCAGCTTACCTGGCAAGAGTCCTTGCCTCCCTCCATGAAGCCAGCACAGAACATGTTGGAGGTGATCTGTCCAGGATAGGGCGCTGTTGCAGCTGCTGCTGCTCAGGATGGGGATCCAGGCACCTCAGAGTGTCGAGATAGTTGCCTAGAGATGGGCAGAAGAGGATTAGTCTCTCGATCATTCTTTCTTTGGTTCTGAGTGGTCAGAGATATAATTTATCATCAGTTTGAGAAACAATGAATACCAAAAGTCTTTGTGGGCATATTGTTAATGCTACTCACTGCTGCTGCCGGATAGGTTGCCCCAGCCAGAGACCAGACAGCTGGTGCCAGAGTTGGCACAGCTGGAGTGCAGAGCCACAGTGCCTCACATAGCTGTTCAGGAGGTGGGCCTGCTCAGCTTGATCAGCATGATGTCGATTTTCCAGGTTGCGGCTGTTGTAACTGGGGTGCATGATGACCTTGCGAGTCGATGAACTGCTCAGTGCCCTCGTTGACGGTAATGTCAGGTGCTCACCCAGACGCACCTGCATGCGGCTGGGGAGAGAGAGGGGAGGGTTAATCAGATGTACTCAGACAAATACAGTTTCATGTCAAACATACTGTAGATGGCTTTGGTAAATGTTTTTGAAGAAGTTTCATCAGTCATATGACTTGTAGCAGTGAGCAGCAGACACCACCCATGTGCTGGAGATCAGGGAGCCACCACAGAAGTGGTAGCCAGACTTCAGTGATGCCTGGTAGGATGCAGAGTTCTTTCTGCACTCATACCCTCCGACAATCTTGTCATCCTCAATGGGGGCAGCGACTGAGTGGGATGTAAAAGGAGAAATCTTTGTAAAGAAAAAGGTCAAATGTACCAAACTTTTCAAACGGTGTATTATAGTATAGTTATACATGTATAGCTTATAGTATAGTTATACATGTATAGTTATAGCTTATAGTATACTTATATAGTTATATATGTATAGTTATAGCTTATAGTATACTTATATAGTTATATATGTATAGTTATAGCTTATAGTATACTTATATAGTTATAGCTTATAGTATAGCTATACATGTATAGTTATAGCTTATAGTATAGCTATACATGTATAGTTATAGCTTTATAGTATAGCTATACATGTATAGTTATAGCTTAATCCAGTTTATTTTCATGCCGTCGCCAAGATTTTGACCCACTTATTCTTTCATGTTGAACAAACCGGTACTCACATGCCACAGCGAACAGAGCGAGAAGAAGAATAATGACCTTCATGGTTGTCTGTTTTTGCCTTGGCACTGAGCCACTGTCAGTCCTCTACCATTGGTCAGTCTCAAGGACATACATGTATACATTTCCATCGGTACCTGTCAAACAGTAACTTGCGTGTGAACGGACATATGGCTAACGAGGCTCCTCAAATGAGGATGTCTGCTTAACGGCATTATCTTACATCCCTATGTAAATTCCTAGAATGTTTAACTGAATAGACATTTTCCCTTTTCTGACTCCTCATTGAAGCAATAGAAATGTATATTCATACAGTGCTTGGTTTTGTGTTACATACTTTCTCCAAAATAGATTCACTATGAGGCCACAAGGGGGCGTTTCATGACCTAGCATTTTGAAGTAAGCCTGGCATTTGCAACTGGTTTCGAGTATTGGTCAGAAAGGAGTGTGTCTAAGGGTTCCTCGGCTTCATTTATCAATATAGGCTGTTTGTTACGGAGCCTGTTTTCTTTGATATAAAAACAGTATAACAACATGGATTGTATAACAACATTAATCATATGATCATGTATCTAATTGTTGTAATGTAATATGTTTTTTTGTTCTTAACTGACTTGCCTAGTTAAATAAAGGTAAAATTAAAAAAAATTATTATTATTTTTTTTTTTTTTAAAATGGTTTATTCACCTCAGAAATACCTATAGATGCGGTAAAGTATGATAGATGGTGTTACAAATACAGCAGAATGTCACTCATCATTTGTACATTTTCAGAATGTATTTGATTGGATATAAATTCATGAAAGGCTTTCTTTTTCAATATTCAGGGACAGGAAATTATTTTTAGATTGTGACTATAATCTATATAAATTAAATAGAATAATGTAATGCTCTGCATTAGTAATTTTTCTTGGCATTACAGGAAAAACATGGCAGACATGACAAAAATAAACATAACAAGGTTAATATGTTTGGTACAATGTAAACACAATAAATATAATAGATGTTTAGTCTGGACATGAACAGTTGGTACTGTTTGCTCAGTGAGATTATGATGTCATGGGAATTGTTTTGGTCTTGCAGATGGTGTGTGACCTGTAGGTGTGTTTGCATGCGTTTATCTGAGGCATGTACCAAGTTGAGCTACTGATCAGGTAATTTCTAGCCAATCCAGTGCCGCCGTTCACTACACCCGAGATCATTCCAGTTTTTCTCTTGGTCGTTGAAGGTGTTAACCTCAGGTCTGCTCCTCTCTTTAGACAGTTCTGTCTGCTCTCATCCCAGGATTCAGTTCTGTCTGCTCTCATCCCAGGATTCAGTTCTGTCTGCTCTCATCCCAGGATTCAGTTCTGTCTGCTCTCATCCCAGGATTCAGTTCTGTCTGCTCTCATCCCAGGATTCAGTTCTGTCTGCTCTCATCCCAGGATTCAGTCCTGTCAGAGATGTAGTACAAACTGGAACCAAACTTCTTCCATGCTTCAAGGCAGGTTTGATTCAGCATATTGTACCTTCTCTTTAGATCGGCCTTTTCTTCATCCAGGTTTTTGTTTTGGACCTGTAGCTCGTCTCTCTGTTCAGTCAGGTTGTTGTTGCTGGTTCTATAAACTAACAACCTCTCCTCCAAACGGACAGTGACTCCATTATAGTAGACAAACCGCACCATGATCCCAGCCAGTAGGAGAAGGCACAGCAGGCCCAGACACGCTGCAGCAACTCTGGAGCATCTCCCATCGAGCCCTGCCAGAGCCGTAGTTACTTTCTCCAGGTCTACTCTTTGGTGTGGTGTCTTCTGTCTTGGTTCCGGAATCATGTCCTTTCAGGGTCTCTGCACTGACATATGACTGTAGTCCACTCATCAGAATCGCCGTCTTGTTCCTCCCTTTTAATGCATTTTGTGTTGTCAATGATACACTCAGACATCGTCATGTTCTTTTCCTCCATCATTCCAATTCAACTATTACCTACACTGTATTCTAATAGGTCTCTGCTGCTCTGTGACTGCACTGTGCTGGGTTTAAGACCCTAGGGAACAGGAAGTTTTTTTTTTTTACACCTGTGAGAAAGGAAATGACAACAGAACCACCCACCATGCAATTGTTAAAAGTGTTACAAAATATACAACTAAGCTGCCACCTAAGTTGTGTGTATGAAAATAATAAGAAAAATGCAGATGCTTGTCACTTCAGGTGGACATAATTCTATCCCAGGTAGGGTAATGTCTGAGCGTCAGATATAGGCCTACTGTTCACAGAAGTGCAAATCCTTGAGAAGATCAGATAATGTGGCCGGTGGAGTGGGTATATAACAAGTTTGTCTTCGTGATTGAGTCCTGTGTTGCAGCTTAAAAACACAATCATGAAGTACCTTATTCTCCTGGCTCTGTTTGCTGTTGCATGTAAGTCCTTGCTTTACTTGTTGAGAGAAATTGTTCAAGTTCGCATTGGTGTCCATCCTGTGATAATACTCTGAATAGTGAATATTTACTGAACACGGGTACCGTTCTGTTTGCATGAGTTGTATTTCCATGCAATTTCACACTGATTCTTTCTGTCTGTATTTCAGTCACTGCCCCCATTTGACAATGAGGATGACAAGATTGTTGGAGGGTATGATTGCAGAAAGAACTCTGCTTCCTACCAGGCATAACTGCAGTCTGGTTACCACTTCTGTGGTGGCTCCCTGATCTCCAGCACATGGGTGGTGTCTGCTGCTCACTGCTACAAGTCGTAAGTGACTGATGAAACTTTCTTCAAAAACATTTACCAAAGCCATCTACAGTATGTTCGACATAACTGTATTTGTTCATCTGATTAACCCTCTCTCCCCAGCCACATTCAGGTGTGTCTAGGTGACCACACAACATTGCCACTGAGCTGTTCAACTCAGTGAAGGTCATCATGCACCCGAGTTACAACAGCCGCAAACTGTACAATGACCTGAAGCTGAACAAGCCTGCCTCCCTGAACAGCTACATGTGCACCGTGGTCATGCCCTGCCGCTATGCCAGCTCTGGCACCTGCTGGCTGGGGCAACCTACCCAGCAGAGGCTGTGAGTAGCATCAACAATATGCCCAGAAATACTTTTGGTATTTGTTGTTTATCAAACCAATTACAAATTATATCACTGACCACTCAGAACCAAAGGGAGAATGTTTGACATACTAGCCTTCTACCCCAACCCACTGTTCTGCCTGGATCTCCCCATGCTGAGCAGCAGCAGCTGTAATAGCACCGACCCTGGACAGATCACCTCCAACATGTTCTGCACTGGATTCATGGAGGGAGGCAAGGAGTCTTGCCAGGTACACAGAGTTGAATTCATAGCACATTTCTACTGTTGTCCTTTTCATTTGAGTTGTTAAAAGCTCTCATCTGTTGTGATTAACCAGCATCAACCAATATTGAAAGATGCACCTCTAACCACCTTTCTCTTGCCCCATCTTCATTCGCCGGTGGCGGGCAGCCGAAGGGTGCTGTGTCCTGGGGTTACAGCTGTGCCCAGAGGAACAAGCCTGGTGTCTACAACTCCTGGATCAGCAGCACCATGTCTTCCAAATAATTGATTTAGACTGGAAGAGACATTCTCTAAGACAGAAACCCATGATAACTGGTATGAGAAAATAACCATCTTTGACTTATTCATTCTTTTAAAGTGCAATATGTGCTTTTAGGAAGGTGTGAAACAGGTATCTGGCTGGTGCTTATTATGTGTAACTTGTAAAGCAAGAGTTGCAGACAACAACTAAATCGGTTCAATGCTGATTGTCCACTGTCCTATCCGTTTCCTCTCCATGCTAAAATGCACTGTTAGCTGGTAAGCTGTTTCCTGGAAACTTGATGACATGTGAATGAACTTCTGTCAGTGGAAATATGATGACTTGTGAACTAGCAACTGCAATAGACATGAGTAGAAAATACTTTTGTTCATCGCTTCTTAGGTTAATCTTACCCTAGTCTTTCAGCTGTTATTTATTGCCTTATTCTAATCTTGGAACTTACCCAAATTTCTTTCAGCTCCACATGTGTATCACAAACTGTATATTTTTCATTGTGTGACTGTATGTTTGTTTATCCCATGTAACACTGCTTTTTATCTTGGCCAGGTCGCAGTTGTAAATGAGAACTTGTTCTCAACTGGCCTACCTGGTTGAATAAAGTGCTGAATTTTTAAAAATTTAGTAGAATATTTTGACAATATGCATACAATTAACCTAAATGTGTAGCTATTCAGCTAAGACAGTTAATGAATAAAGGTTTGTGTTCGTTTGTCTGCTGACTTAAATTGGTGAACTTCAAATGGCAAATGCCTCTTCGATGAGGTTTAACGAGGTTGGCATCCAAAAAGATGTTGCATTACTGCAACTTACTATACTGGAGTCCAACTCCCTTATACTTTTCTTGAAAAACAAATAAAATACCCTACCATCTAACACTACACTCAAATACCACCACCATACTCCACAATTTAAATATATTTAGTCCTACCTCAGGCCAACAACCTGAAAGGATGGGACACCACTTAACACACCCTGTAACTCTGATGTCAAGTCTCACACCCTGGACCTCTCTGCAGCTGCCACCACTACCTCAATTTTCTGTGACTTATGTTCCGTCCCTGCAGTACAGTTGATAACCATTGCTATAAATGCTACAAATCAATCTTACTGAAACATCACTTGTTGGCCTATCCCTCTGTACTGGTACAGATCTACAACTCACACCACTCCTCTCAGGATCCCTCCCCTTGACCCATCTTCCGCACTGCCTCAGTATATGATAACTTCTGCACTACTCTAACCCTGGAAACCTCAACCTGCCTCTCGCATGGGACATTTCTAATCCCCAGCCCCATAGACACCACTACAATTAACACATACCACTACTTTCCACAATACTACACATTCCTTTGTCACATGTCCTTCTGCACACTTCACACCTAGGAGCCTTCCTCCTACACACTGCTGCTACATGAGCTAGACACCTGTAATAAAGTAATGTATTCGGGACACAGAAGCTCATACAGGATAATGTATCCTAACATCCCTGTCGGGCAAAGACCGCATCAAAACTCAAAAGAACAGACAATGACTTCTGTTTCACCACTCCCGCCACCCTGTCTGCGTCACACCAAACGACAACCTTCAAAAACACTGGGATCTTCCCCTTCTGTTGGTCAACTTACATTTACTGCTACCCCAGTAAATCATAACTTTCAATGGCACACCATTTCTTGAGAGCAAAAACCACATTTCTTGGCTCCATTGTTTAACGTGGAGAGCCTTCTCCCTGACCAGCAGAAACACAAACAATTATCACAGACCAGTTCTGGTTACCCTTACTGATTCCACAGCACCAAACTCTGTTTTCAACCACCCTGAAACCACAAATGGATCACCCAAAGGCAAGGGTCCACTTTTAACAAAAATGTCACTCCTACAATCACAGACTCATCTTTATTCTGACCCTCCAGGCCCTGAGAACTTCACCACACCTACCACCTCCCATGCTTCGACCTCATCAACTTTCCTTTCTCCCTGTCTTAAGCTGGCTCTCTTTACACTTTCTAACATTCTTATTTAACAAACCATCTCCCTTTTTCTGGCCATTTTTTAACCGACTCAAGTTCACCCTCTTCCTTCCTCTCTCTTAGACCTCCTCTTGCCCTCCATTCCCCCTTCGTATTCAAAGTATCTCATATGCTAATACTGCACTTCTCCTGACATACATTTTGTTATTGCATTATAGCAAATGCTTCACATATTCCTATTCCCTTTATCTAGCGCTGGAACATGTGACAGCGGAATGGTGACGTAAATATTCAGCGACGCTCTAAGGTTTGTGTACAATTTCAAGCTTGACGGAAGGGTTACGTTTAGGACAATTGCATCAAATGTGTCTTTGTTTTGTTTTATAATCGTGAGGTGAGTAAAATAAGATTTTATCCCACTAAGTGTGTTGACATTTTCTAGATTAAAGCTAGCTAATTTGAAGCGAAGTGCCGTGCATTGCTATATCAGCATCACTATTAATATATGCGGAATGCGCAACCATTGCGGATGTGGTGCAGAAAGAATGCGCATCGCTGCGACGAACGCAATTATAAAGGTGTTAGACATCGTCATCATCAAGTTGAAACCTATATTGTAAATTATTTGTCATTTGTGTAACTATTTGGTAACGTATCATATTTCTCTCTTTTGTAGAATTCCCTCGATCCTCTATTTACTCAAGTCTATCTGCACATCTCTGTTGATGGGTACTGTCATAGTTGTTTTTGCACTAATATAAAGGAATTTAAATGATCGTTTTCAGAGAGAGTACATGTCTCTCTTGGCCAGCTTTTACAGTTGATGAACGTCTGCTCCATGACTTTAGCTGTAGGCTACCTGGTATGAATGAATAATATCGTATGCAAACGAATGCACATTATAGTGAATGTTGATCTCAGTACGTCCCTGCACAAGATGCTCTCCTAGCGCCCCTATTTTTTTTATGTGCCACTTAGTTGTATCCTGTGAACATATGCCTTATGCTGCCCTCACTGAAAGATTAGTTAGTTGTCAGGTAGATATTGCTCATCCCCAACAATGCTGTGGTACGGCCAGCCATCTGTCGCTGTGTGAATGGAACTGTCAGTTGGTCCGTCTGTAGACCAGGCCTGACTCATGACTGAGTACTACGAGGGGAGGGGGGCTGCTGTACGAGCACTCGCCTCCCATGCACATCAAAGTGGAGTCTCCGGAGGGACCCTTCGGAGGGGGCGTCTCAGAGGACGGCTTTCCCAGGGAGGATGAGGACTCGGAAGGCAGCTGCGACCAAAGCAGCGGGCTGCCTGGTGGACTACCCTTCAACGTGGTGGTGGTGCATCCTAACATCATGACCCTGGCATGTCCTCAGATGACCTCCTATCCATGGAACAGCGTAAGCTTTAGCCAACTTTTAGCAATTAAACGCATGTCTATTGTTCAATATTGATGCTTGCAGTGGTGCTCTGTACTGTTATGATAAATATGTTTTGACTATTACATTTTTATGTTTCACCTCATATGACACATAGTAAACACCTATAGATCAACTCTGTCTTTCTGTAGACAGAGGTATTGTCCTCTGTGTTGACAGCAGGGGGTGCAGGAAAGAGGAAGAGTCGTTTTAGCGGTGCAGAGCTGGAGGTGCTGGTTTCTGAGGTGACGCGGTGTGAGGGAGAGCTTTTGGTCCTGCTGGGAGGCTCCGGCGCAGGGAGGAGAGAGGATCTGGGCAGGGATCCTGGGAGCGGGTCAACGCTGTTTCCAGAGTCCCTCGCACCCTCCGCGAGGTCAAGAAGCGCTGGGACGACCTGAAGAGACGCAATGGAGGCAGGCTGGCAGACGCTAGGCACCGCACTTGTTACCTGCCATCCAACAGAGAGGCTTCCATGCTGGGACGGTCAGCTCAGGCAAGCCCCAGGCTTCACCAGGCCAGACAGAAGCAAAGCACCAGAGGGAAGGCCAGTTTTACGTGCTTCACTGATACAGAACCAGGTAAATCTGAACACTAACAATGAGGTAAAGCCTTAGATTCAAGACTTGTAGGAACATTCAGATAATACATATAAAAACTGCACTTTTTAACCACTGCTTTCTACTATGTCCTCTTGTTTACTGCAGTGGGTGGAGGTGAAGGGTTGGAGAGGGATGGCTTTGAGAAGGATGAGGATAGTGGTGAGCGGGAAGTGGAGGTGGGAGAGGCGGAATGCGAGGGGGCAGAGAGCAGTATGGAGGAAAAGCTGGGTTTAGGAGGACTGGGGATAGGACCTCCCCCTAACTGGGAACGCTGGCTGCCTCCCTCTCCCTCTACAGTGCCCCTTTCCTCAATGGGACCCCTCAGCCTAGTCCCCAGCCCTCACTAGGGGCCCAGCAGGGACCCTGGAGGCCCCTCCTCGTGGCTTATGGCTGGAGGACGAGCTCCGCGGCGTGGGGAGGCAGCTCTGCAGCTGGGGGATCGGGTGGAGCAGAGTCTTCGGGAGTTTGGGGAGGGATTCAGACGTGATATGAGAACATTAGTGGCCTCTCAAGAGGCACTGGCAACCAGCCTACAGCAAAACAATGTTCTCCTGCAAAGGCTGCTGGGAGTCCTAGAGGCACAGCAGCAGCAGCAGCAACAACAACAACCACCACAGCAGCAGCCACATCATTCCCAAAAACAACAGCCACAACAGTCAATAACGCAGCAACCACAACAGTTACAGCAGCAGCAACCACAGCCTCAACAACCAATTCAGCCGCAGCAGCAACATCAACAGATACAGCAACCCCAACTGGTGCAGCAGCAGCAACAACAACAGATACAACAGCAACAACTGTTACTACAGCAACCCCAACTGGTGCAGCAGCAACAACAACAAATACAACTGCTACCACAGCAACCACAGCAGCACCACCCCCAGAGTCTAAGTAATCAACCAACTTTAGCAGTTGCCCCTGTACCACCACCCCCAGATATTCTTGATGGTACCACCCGTCCAAATCCACCCGCAGTCATTAATGGAATTGTCCAACGGCCAAGGCGGGGGAGAATTGTTGATCATAGACGAAGAAGAAGGCGTTAGATAAAGAGATGTAAATAAGCTTTGATGTACTATATTTATTTTCTCTTATACAATCTGATTTGAAATAATTGTGTCCCTCTAATTTCAACCAATGCTGAAAAAGTTGTGTTTTATGAGTACATTTGTTGTGTAAAGTATTCAGACCCCTTGACTTTTTCCCACATTTTGTTACGTTTACAGCCTTATTCTAAAATGTATTAAATTAATGTTTTCCTCATCAATACACCATAATGACAAAAGCAAAAACAGGTTTTTAAGAAATGTTTGCAATTTTTTTAATTTACATAAGATATTAAGACCTTTGCTATGAGACTGAAATTGAGATCAGGTGCATCCTTTTTCCATTGATCATCCTTGAGATATCCACTGTGGTAAATTAAGGTCCCACAGTTGACAGTGCATGTCAGAGCAAAAACCAAGCCATGAGGTCAAAGGAATTGTCTGTAGAGCTCAGAGACAGAGGATTGTGAGGCACAGATCTGTGGAAGGGTACCAAAAGATGTCTGCAGCATTGAAGGTCCAAAGAACACAGTGGCCTCTATCATTTTTAAATGGAAGAAGTGGAACAACCAAAATCTTCCTAGAGCTGGCCTCAGGCCAAACTGAGCATTGGAGAAGGGCCTTGTCAGGGAGGTGACCAAGAACCCGATGGTCACTCTGATAGAGTTCCTCTCATGGAGATGGGAGAACCTTCCAGAAGGACAACCATCTCTGCAGCACTCCACCAATCAGGCTTTATTGGTAGAGTGGCCAGACGGAAGCCACTCCTCAGTTAAAGGCACGTGACAGCCTGCTTGGAGTTTGCGAAAGGCACCTAAAGACTCTCAGACCATGAGAAACAAGATTCTCTGATCTGATGAAACCAAGGTTGAGCTCATTGGCCTGAATGCCAAACCACCTCACGTCCTGAGGAAACCTGGCACCATCCCTACGGTGAAGTATGGTGGTGGCAGCATCATGCTGTGGGGATGTTTTTCAGCGGAAGGAACAGGGAGCCTAGTCAGATTGAAAGATGAACAGAGCAAAGTACAGAGAGATCCTTGATGAAAACCTGCTCCAGAGCACTCAGGACCTCAGATTGGGGCGAAGGTTCACCTTTCAAAAGGACAATAACCCTAAGCACTCAGCCAAAACAATGCAGTAGGGCTTCGGGACAAGTCTGTGAATATCCTTGAGTGGCCTAGCCAGAGCCCGGACTTGAACCTGATCGAACATCTCTGAGAGACCGGAAAATAGCTGTGCAGTAACGCTCCCCAAATACAGGTGTGCCAAGCTTGTAGCGTCATACCCAAGAAGACTCGAGGCTGTAATCACTACTCAATGGTATTTCAACAAAGTAAGTAGAGTGTGCTCTGTACTGAGTAAAGAGTCTAAATACTTAGGGAAGTGTGATATTTATTTATTTTTACATTTGCAAACATTTCTAAAAACCTTGATTTGTCATTATGGGATAGCGTGTGTAGATTGATGGAAGAAAAACAATTGAATACATTTTAGAATAAGGCTTTAACGTAACAATGTGCAAAAAGTCAAGGGGTCTGAATACTTTCCGAATGTACTGTATATATTATTTAAACTAAACACAGTAGGCTAATTGAAGGTTCAGCCCTCATCCATATATATTAGCATAATGTATTGGTTGGAAGTTTCTGCAATAGAACCAAGAAATGTCAGAGATTTCTGTTGTCCAAATCTGTAGATAGACAATCAGCATTACGTTAACAGAAAGCACATTGGAGTCTGCAGCAATCTATCATTAGAGCATATTAGTAAATGACCATTGAAATGTAATATACCAGTATATGCACATGTTCAATTACTCATCCAGTTTTATGATATATTAAACATGCATTGTGTGTGACAGGCTGGACATACACATGCAAATCTTAGAAAAGTATTATACCATGTGTGTATTTAACATGTGATGATAAATCATTATAATTGGACTATAATGTTTAAGATATGGAAATGTTTCCCTGCATAGCTCTTAAATGAAAATCTACATCAGTATGTATTTTGCTTCAGATTTCCTTTCTGTTTTTCGTGATATTATCAATTTATTAAGCATTATCTACAAGTATGATGTATGTGTTATCTTGCATGCAGTGTCTGATGTGTAGACAAAATGCAAGGATCTGTAAAAAAAAAAATGAAGCATTTGTGTACCATTTTGCACAATTTATATACCTAAATATAGTTGAAGGGTCTGAGCTCTGTTCTGAAACATGTATTGACTAAAAGATTAATAAAGGCAACCCTGAACTATATCTCGCCACAGCTCTTCAATAGCTCTTTATTCAGACAAGTGCTGATGGTGCAAACCTGTTGACTGATGTGAGTGAAATGCCCATGGATAAATGTAAAATGCATTGCTTTCGTTTCAATACTCATGACAATCTGGGAAGTGGATAAACATAACATCACCTGCAAAATGCAGGGCGAGCGAAGACCTTTCACTCACACCATCACACTCTAGCGGCCAGTAACATAATATACAATTCGTTTCGCCTTCTGCTTTCACGTTGAGGAATAGGGGGCATAGAGAACCATCGTTGGAGGAGTGCTGCATGGGTAAAACATGGCTGCTGTGGTCATCAGAGAGACGCCAGGGCGACCCCAACGATGAGCTGGGGGACAGCAGGGGTGTAGCACAGAAATGCGAATCATTTGAGTATAAATCGACAGACCCCGATAACATTTTTGCTGTTGAAGAAGACAGAATTTCCCGAGGGCTCCAATGAAAATAGAGAATCTAGTATTGTTACCGATGGGCTTGCTAGCCAGACTGAAAGTAGCATTGCGCTTCGAGCTAATGATAGATCAGAGATAGGTAATGAGTTGGTAGATTTAACATCTTCTGAAGAAAATACCCACAAACGATGTTTCCTTCAACAAGCAGCGGCATTTCGATTGGTCTGAGACGGAGGACGAGGAAGAAGACGGCACGGATGCAAAAGAGAATGGAAACGATGGTAAGTTTATGTTTGCTAGCTAGCGTTGACTATGTTTCTTCTTCGAATGGCCTGCCTTATCAATATGAGCTATCTAAGCTCACCATCTATCTATTTTGGAAAACAGTCGTGTGCAAAAACAGACTGAAATGTACGGGGTATCCCTGGAAATATGCAGGATGCAGCATTGACTGTAAATGTGCTCATGGTCACTTTAATTGCCAAGATGCACTTAATGAGCTAGCTTTGTTATTGGCCAACCGTTTATCCAATAGAATATTGATCATGCAGGTGACTCAAAATAGTACACTAATCGTACCCTTCGATGTCATAAAATGCCTTTTCATAATATTTGTGTGGAGATTGATTTGTGTAGTAGGCCTGTTTTCATATTTAGTCTCAAACGTTTGTATTCATGCTTACCATGAACGCTTCACAATGACAATGTTGTATTTCTTTTGGTATTTATAGTTCATAATGGTGACATGGGGATGACTCATGAGGTGCAGCAGGATAAGATTACTGAAGATATCTCATATGCAGAGGATGTGGAAAAGAAAAATCACATTCTGACGAGGAGATGGATATATCAAAAGACACAGGTGAAGAACAAGATTGTAATGGAGGAAAGGGGGCAGAGGAGGAGGAGGAGGAGAAAAGAAGAAGAAGAAGAAGAGGAGGAGAAGAGGAGCCAAACAGTGAAAAAGGAGGCAATGTAGTTTGGAGTGCAAAGACTGTGGGAAGAGGTTCACCCGTCGGGAGACATTCAACCTCCATCGTCACTTCCACGCTCACCAGGATGAACTGGCCTCACTCACCTGTAAGGAGTGTGGCCTTACCTTCCATCACCGCAGCAGCCTCATCAAGCACCGCAGTGAGCACCAACAGAAGGTTGAACAGCCTGTGGAACGGAAGAGGAGAAGGAGCCCACAGGGAGTCCACAAGGAGGAGAGGCCAGGCTTCCAGTGTGACCACTGTGAAGAGACTTTCCATCACTGAGCAAACTGAGGCTCCACACCTGTGACTGTGCCCCCGGATAAAAATACCGCTGCCCCCTGTGCCGCAAAGAGTTCCGCATGAAGATCTCCATCACCAGCCACATGCAGACCCACTCCCTGAGCTCCCACCCCTTCGCTGCCAGGAGTGCCACAAGAGCTTCTCTGACATATTTTCCCTGCGTGACCACCAGGGCTCCCATGCCTCCCTCAAGCCCTACGCGTGCCCGAGTGTGGCATGGTGTTCAGGCACCGCTCTGTCATGGAGGACCACCGTCGTAAGCACACAGAGGACACACAAGGCCCCCACCGGTGCAACATCTGTGGGAAGCACTTCAAGTATTCCAGCCTCCTGCAACAGCACCAATACCTTCACACAGGTCAGAAACCCTTCCGCTGCCCAGACTGTGGCAAAACGTTTGCCTTAGCCCAGAACATGAAGGCGCACTGCCGCCAGCATAGACGGCACCCTCACGCCTGCTCTCTTTGCCCCCTCACTTTCCCCGACCAGGGCAGTCTGCAGGCTCACGTGTCATGCCACGAGACAGTCGGGGGACTAGACAAGGAGAACACAAACCACGGGTTGGAGCCAAAGCATTATATTCAACTGTCCCCTCTGTCCTCAGAACTTTCCTTCACCAGCTGACCTGAGGGCTCACATGCTGATCCATGAAGCAGAGCATGAGAGGATGGAGAACGGGGCGTGTAAAGACGGGGAAACAAACCGTTACACCTGTCACACTGTCCTGCCACCTACTCTGACCAGTCTAATATGATGGCCCACCTGACAACTCACACGTCTGCCCGGGTGGGGGTAGAGAGGCAGGGTAATGGACTTGAAGTAGGGAGATCTGCTCCACTTAACACTGCCAACGTCCCAGGGAGGTGGCATAGGGAGGAGATGAGTAGTAAGCCTTAAAGTGTCCAGACTGTGGCAAGTCGTTCGTCACTCTGTGTAACGTTGCACATGCGTATTCATTCCAAGGACAAGCCTTACCAGTGCAGGGTGTGCAACAAGTCCTTCAGATTCAACAGCTATCTGCAGCAGCACATGATCATTCACACCGGGGAGAAACCATACAAGTGCCCAGACTGCAGCAAGGACTTTGCTTTCCTGCAGAACATGAGAACCCATCAGAGGCTGCACACACAGAAACCGTTCCGCTGCACAAAGTGCCGTAAGGGATACAGCGACGAGAATCAGCTTCAGCGCCATTTGCTGTCACACAACGGCGAAAAGCCCCACAAGTGCCACCTCTGTGAAAAGAGCTTTGGGCTGGCCTACCTGCTGCGGGACCATCTGAACACCACACAGGCGAGAGGCCCCATCGCTGTCAGGAGTGCCACAAGACATTCCCTGGCTCGGCAGCCTGCTTGTGCATCAGAAAATCCACGCTCGAAAGCGCCAGGGGTCGAGTCAGCCTTATTCTTTCCAATGGCCATGAGGATAAGAGGCAGGGGTAGCAGGAGCCGGAGCGGAGGCAGGCTGGCATCAGGCTGGCCCAGGTGGGGTGGAATGGGCAATCGGGTATGGACACGCCCCAACAAACACCTCCATATCAAGTCCCAATGTCAAGGAGTCCTGAGTGGCAGAGGAGGCCGCCCAGCCACAGCCACCCATGTTTTCATCCCAGATGGATATGCAGCAGCCAGGGGAGACGTCTGCGAGAAGGCCTCCACCAGTCCACCAACAGTGGCGGGTGGAAGGTGGAGAACTGAGGCCTGTCCCACTGCCTAACCAGTCTCAACCGTCTCAGGATCCTGAAAGACAACCAGCGCCTGTCCAACAGCAGCCATCTCCACAAATACAGCCACAGCAGGTACCACAGTCTCCACTGGTACAACAACAAGTACAGTTACAGCTACAGCTACAGCCACATCTACATCCGCAACTGCGCCAACAGCAGGTTCAGCATCATTTACAGTCTCCGCTGATCCAACAGCAATTACAGTGGCAGCAACCAGGTGTACAGCTCCAGCCCCAGCTAGTACCACAACAGCAGTGGCAGCCTGACAGACAGTTGCTCCAGCAAAAGCTGCCCTGGTTACCAGATGCCCAGCCCCGGCCCGCCCCACCACAGCAACCCCAGCAGTGGCACTCAGATGGCCTGCCTCGGCCACCTCCACAGCAGAGGAGTTCAGGCAGGGTAGAGGCACCTACAACATCACAGCCTGGCCTTAGTGCATCTCAGAGCCTAGAAACCCCTCCTCCAGGAGAAAGTGGAGGGACCATGCCCTTGGGTAACAAAACACCCCCAGTGGCCAGGCCACAGAACCCCAGCCCATTAGCTGTGAGTGAGCAGGAGCAACACAGGCAACAGCCGAAGCCCATGAGCTGGGGTAACACACCCACTACACCACCAGTCCCCACACTGAGCTCTGTTCAGCTTGACTTCCCTGGGTCCCCCATTTACATGGATGGGGCTGCTTTGGTGGGGGTGGGCTGAGGACCTCTCCAGCAGTGCCACCATCCCAGAGCACATCAAACAAACTGGGCCAAGAGCTTAACCTGCCAAGATGGTCGAGCGTCTCAGTGCCAATGCACAAAGCTGTTAATGAATCATCCACACCTCCTAGAAAAGAGGACACTAGAGTTTGGGACTTTAATGCACCTCTGGTAATGTCCCCAACTGTTAGTTCATCAGAGAAAGCTGGGAGTGGGCGTGAGCAGCAGAAACAGTGGTCTCCAGCTCTACTTGGTACATCCTCCTCAGCTCAGATGAGCCACAGCTCTGTCATGTCAATTTCAAGCCCTCCAACTCATGGGATTGTAGGTAGTCCCTGGGATTTCAAAGGATCCCCCTCAAACAAATCAGGCCTTAGCCAGGAGTTAGAGCAGCAGCAGCAAAAACATCTATCTTCCAGCTGGACCAATGTACCCACATCCACTCAGAATGTTCCCATCTCCATTCAATATGACCCACAACGTTTCACTCATGGGGTGGGACCCACTGTGTGGGGTTTCCAAACCACTCCAGCTGGCCCTCAGCAGCAGCCAATGGTAACAGGCACTCAAATCATCATAAATCAGACCTCTCCTTTCTTCTCTCCTCTCCCCTCCGCTCCCTCCTCTTAGTTTGCCTGGCTCACACCCTCTTCACTCTGTAGCAGTCGGCTCTCTACCAAGGCCTCCACACCCAAACATTTTCTTCACGCCACAGGCGGTCATGAGTGAGAGGCCACACATGACACAGACCCTGTCGCTACCTCAGCTCGCCCCCCACGGCCTGTTCCTCACAAACTGGGCCGTTTGCCTTACGCCCCCAGACCGCCTTCTCCAGTGCATGATCTGTGGCTGCTCTCTACCCCGGGAGTTAGACTTGCAAATGCACTACATGCAGCATGCACAGGGAGAGATTTGACACTGGCAAAGAGTGCATCTACCACTCTGTTTTTCCAAATGTTTTTAATGTACATTTATTGTATAACTATAGCAATTTAGCTGTGTTTTTGTCCATTTTGGACATTGTCCATGTTGTTGATCTCTCACTCTATAAAAAGGGTCAGATAATCTTAAAAAGTGTATAGTTTGTTAACTTGATCAAGCACGGTTGTCAGTTTTCTGTGTTCACATCTTTGCCTTGAACTGCAAAAGAACTTAGAAATATGACTGTGTAATGGATTTCTTGGCCAGTACCATCATATTTACTGTGTTGTAAACATACCAAGGATTTACACTCCATGGCCAGTTTATTAGGTACACCACCCTGTTCACAAAAATATTTCGCTCCTATAGACAGTGAGCCACGTGGCCTTGGCTTGCTATATAAAGCGAGGCACCGAAGCATTCAGTTACTATTCAATTGAATGTTGGAATGGGCGAAACAAGACCTAAGCAACGTTGAGCATATTATGATCGTTGGTGCCAGGTGCGCCGGTTACAGTATCTCAGACCTCCTGTGTTTTTTTCACACACGACAGTGTCTTGGGTTTACTGAGAACGTTTTTTTTTGTTTTTCGCCCCCAGTCAGTGGTACTAGATGGGTGAACCTTAAACTGGCCACTGAGTGTATGTCAATTTATGGATTTTTGTTAGTTTTTCTTTCTGTGTACACTGCTGTCTTTGTTACACCATTTTCAAGTTTATTCCTCAAACAAGTGGATTTCACCTGTGTTGCACTGTATATTTGTGCCTTTATTGTTTCAAAACACTGCATGTTCTTTCTGCTCTCTCTTAATGTTGTAGTGGGTGTTATTCAAATTGTCAGGTCTCTGAATAATGAGTCATTTGTTTGAGTAATTTCTTATTCTGTCTTCATTTGGGTGAACATGTATCTTGTTTTGGTGCTAGAGTTATGAAATTAGGGTTATTGGGAGGAGCACACATTTTATGCAAACAGTGTGGCATGGATTAGTATACAAATTAATTTATTGCATTAAAGTTAATAACTAATAACTAACTTTACCTGTTGGGTTTGTGATATTGTATCAACAACATGACAATGTTGCCAGAAGATACGCTTGTTTACACTGAGCTGCACGGGGGTCGAAAGCAATCATGGTTACATTAATTTACTGTGGAGCAGACATGAGATACGGGTCGGAAAACGCACTCCTCAATCCAAGGATGGGATATGCCACTGAATGCCAAATGTTACCTTTTATCCAGATTGTACATATCTTGCGCCGGCTCCACGGTGTCTCAATGTAACCATGTTTTCGTTCAGACACCAGTACAGCTCAGTGTAAATCAATGTAATGGTAGGGTCGTTATCTTCTGGCAAAACATAATGTAACATATTTGACGTTTTACTACATCTGTGCATTAGCAGTAGTTTTAAATATGTAAATACCTGGTAATAAAAAAATCATTGGGAAAGAATGCCCTATTGTCGTCTGTATTCAATAAACACAATGACATAGTCCTGCAGTAATGAAAACAGTCTACCAAATCAATGTTTCTGTATCCGTTACATTGCATGTTGAGAACTAATGGTTGGGTCTAATAGAAGTGCTTGGAATTCAAGACGAATGGGAACTTGGAAAATGAGGTCAAATCATGACGTCAGTC